>NC_081768.1:499034-544034 GCF_963082965.1 Carassius carassius
AAAATGAACATGAAAGCAGAAAATATAGAAATAAAAACTAAATCAAAATACTACAACAGTATCTTAATGAGAACACTACACTATTTATATTACATTATATTATGTATTATAATTTAAATCTATTTCAAGAACATAAATCTGATGGCTAGATTAAGTCAGGTTCACAATTCTTAGATTTTTTTTCATATTAAAGTATTTTTTTTCCCTTCTTTTTATCACTCCATAAATCATCAAATGCTATCAATGGACAGAAAACAAATACATTTTCACCATGCATAAATTAGTGTAAAAAACAAAAACAAAAAAATGAATATGAACAAACCTTCAGATTAAAGAAAGGAATAAAACTGTAAAGCTTGCTGAATGTAAAGAGAAATAAACTCTTTAAATATCGAAATCTACAGACAAAAACTGACTAAATGTTTGACTAAAGTTAGACAGTGCTTTACATTCCTGAAGCAGAGTCTGTGGGCTATTTACTCTGGCTTTAATACACTTAACAAGAGACCAGACAGAAACAGAAGTGTGTGATGACTAACGTTTAGTCATTCGTTTGCTGGAACAGCGTCTGTTTTCTTGTATTCCCAGAACGCATTAAAGCCAGACAAACCCGTTCCTCTGAGAGCTCTGATTCAAATATTATCGAGATATAAACGTCATGCATCTGTGATATTAAACACACAACCGCCTCTTCTGTCTCTAAACACATTATCCACATTTGTCCTAACGAGGAATATAAGGCCACTATAATGTATGAACATTTTATAAACATTAACAACATGATTTTTTTTTGTGAAGCTGCTTTGAAATGATTGTGAATAATAAATACAGTACATTACTAATTTTAGTCTCCTGTTGACTATATCTATCTGCATGTATTTTTGAGACGACTGACAGCGGTTTGGTGCAGGAAGTCATTAGTGTCTCTTCCTGTCTGAGGTCCATCTTGTGCCACGCAGCACTCAGCTAATGATACACACCGAGCCACAGACGAGACTTCATTCGGACTACACCAGTCAAAAGTGTGGGAATGCTGTGAGTTTCTAAAACAGATCAAAAACACAGTAAAAATAGTGAAATGTTTTTGCCATTTAAAAGAACTGTTTTCTATGTGCATATCCCCCATATCTCTGGGACTGAACGATGTAGGGCCTTGAAAATAAAGACTCCTAAAGAAAAGTTTATTAAGAACTAGAATCTACAATCATGCTGGGATATGTGTAATACTTCTTGAGTTACAGGGTTAGGGTTAGTTCAAAGCAGTTGTTCTGACAGAAGGAAACACGATACATTTCTAGTTTCAACATTATTTGTTCTTCAGACATTGCTCTTTAAAAGTGACCCACATTTGTTTTTTGACCACTGTGTGCAATTTAATGATTTACTCCTGGAGCCATACTGAAACTCCTATATCTCTAGAACTGAACAACACAGATCTCAAATCATCAGATATCTCCACTCATCCGCTCTGAGCAGTTCAAAACTCACTCGGCTCGCTCTGAATACAGGACTTATTTGTTCGGAGATGCTGCCATGGTTTGCCATTAATTATGCAAAACGAGATTATGTAATTTTCATAAGCTTTTCCTTATTAATCACAATCAAGGGCATGAACGGCTGGCGGGAACAAACAGAGCTGTGCTGAGCATGATGGGTAATGTGCTGAGAGATCATGTGAGGCCTTCTACATGCAGAAATACAGAGCAGGACGTCTGTAGACACACAGTCACTGAGAAACCACAGGACACACACATCTACAGCTCTTCACACCACACACACGGATTCAAAGCAGCTTCACAGTCATACACTGGAACATAACTGGGCTAATATTCTACAGTTTGATTATTATATCATCATTTGAATTATGCAACCAATTCAATTCCAGGTGAAAAGCAGCGCTACAGAATTACTCAGATCAATTCAGTTCAGACTAGTTTTAATTCAGTTTAGTAACAGTGCCAATGTTGCCAAGTTAAACAATGAGAGAAAAAAATATATTTTTTGCTTGAAATAAAATATCTAAATATCAAACAAAAAATTAAAAAAGGCAACATTTCGCCATTTTTGTTTAGTTTAAGCTGAAGTACTAAACAAAAAACATGACCGCAAACAATATAGAATTGAATAGAATAGAAAATAAATAATGTCAAATGATTATGAATGGTCACTGTCATTAACTAAAACCATAAACAATTATTACTTGAAATAAAATAACATTTAAATTAAATAAAAACATATATTTTAAAAGTATAAACTTATTACATTTTAGCAAATTGCCATGCCAACATTTTTCATTTTCATGTAGTTGAAGTACTAAAATAACTAAACATTCAGCTTAATACAATTATGTGTGATTTTGATTAAAAATCCCCAAACAATTCTAAAATATAGAATAGAATAGAATTTTTGCCAAAAGATCAGGCTTATTATCATTAACTAAACATTTTCATTAAAAAATAATTAACTGGAAAAAAAATACAATTTAAAAAAGCATACAAATATTTTAAGTTTTGTTGCAAATGCAACCTTCTTTTATTTTCTTTTAGTTGAAATGAATTTTGCTTCAGTTCAGTTTAATAAGCATGTCAATGTTGTAAAGTCCGTGTCATAATTCAGATCAATTCACTTCATGTCTTGTTCTCACCTGACAGTATTAGAGCAGGTAAACTGATCGTACTGAATATTAAGCATCCTTTAAACCCCAGCGGAGCAAGTTAAAGGCTTGCAATGATGCAAAGCAAAGTGTTGGTGCACTGGCGATAGTTCAAGATCTCCAGATTCACTGCCAAGATCCAGCTTCTCCTGGACTCAGGATCTCAGGCCATGATTCACACGTCTGCACACACACCGCTAGAAACATAAACATCTGAAGCACATGATGCGAAATCTCTTACCAAACACATTATTACATTTCAACTTGAGACCTCGTAGGTCTGTTTTTATTCCCCTTATAGCATTTGTACAGAAAATGTCTTTGGTTTGGCCCACAGCAGGACTTATGACAGAAAAATAAAACGAATGTGCATGAAGAAGTGAAGAACAGCACAACATGTTCCTCCGAGTCAGATGATATAATGTCTGTCCCTAGAGCTTCAGGAATCTGATGATAATCAATACTTCTGTCTGAGGAGAGCAGCCCTCGTCTGTCTGAAACCAACACTTTCTCCACAGACGGACGCGACGCTCAAGGGCAATTACACATTAGAATAGAAATACTGCCAAATGACAAGGGTTACTGTCATTAGAATAGAACAGAAATATTGCCAGCTCACCAGTTTTTGTCATTATAAAATAGAATAGAATATTGCCAATTGATCAGGGTTACTGTCATAAGAATAAAACTGAACATAAATATTGCCAGTTAACAAAAGTTTTTTGCCATTACAGAATATAATAGAATATTGCCAACTGACCAGGGTTATTTTGATTAGAATACATTTATCATTTAGCAGACACTTTTATACTTGAGGAGAAATGAGGAGAAAATAGAAGTAATCAGACCAACAAGAGAGCAACAGTATGATGATGCGACAAGTCACAGTTAGTCTAGAATAGAAAAGAATAGAGTAGAACAGAAATATTTCAAATTGACCAGGGTTACTGTCATTAGAATAGAATAGAATAAAACAGAAATATAGCCAGAAATATTGACAAATTAAATATTTGTCGTTATAGAAAATAATTTTGTCAATTGACCAGGGTTATTGACATTATAGTATAGAATTCTTGGCAATTAACTAGGGTTATTATCATTAACTTAAAATAAAATGATTAAAAACAGCTTTAACTTATTTTATTTCAGCTAGTTGCTATGGCGACATTTTTATTTTTATTTAATTTCACTTGAGTTACTAAAGTAACTAAATATCAAACTTAATACAAATGGGTACAACTGATTTTTATATATATAAAAAAATCTAAAACAGTAGAATAAAATAGAAATATTGTAAAATGACCAGGGTAGTTAAATTGACCTAAAACTAAAACTGCAAAGAAACCCTTTTTAATTACTTAAAAAGTAAATTAAATTAAATATAAAAAGCATAACCTTATTTCAACTAATTGCCAATTGCCAACTAATTTATCATTTTTTAGTTTAATTTTGAATATAAAAATTACTAAAACTAAATAAACTTGTAAAATGTAAAAGTTATTTTTAAAAAAATGTAAAAATTATTTTAAAAAGACATATCAAAATGAAAACTAACAAAAATGACAAACGTCAGCTTAAACTTACTGTAGAATAAAAACAGAATTAAACTGATCACAAGTGCATACACATCTTCTGCATTACAGATGAGAATGTGGCTCATCCAATCAGATTACAGAACTCTGTGTAAGGATCCACGTTAATGTGCTTTAATTCACTTATCAAGCTGTGCTCTTGCAGTTTTACCTCCAGTAATTACCCAGCATGCATGTCTTTCTCTCCCAGACAGTGAGAGCTACACAGCAGAGGAGGAATCACAAGCCACGAGCCCTTAAGCTGCTGTTTCATCTTCTTTAAGGATTACAGAAGAACACACACTATTGATCTTCAAAGCTCATGCATGACCACGTGTGTCTCTGAAAACACATCTGCTATATTACTGTCAGAGATGAGAGGCGTCTCCATTAAGAGCAGCTTCACTCCTGAAACAAGCACATTCAGACTACATGACATCTGCAGTGTTCAGTGCTTGGCAGCGATCACACCGAACTCTTTATCCACACGCAACGCCAAATACTACAGCAACTACACACACTAGAGATCTACAGCGTGACCACAAACTCAACAGATGTCACAGCTACAGTGAATGTGCTGATGCAGTGTTAGCCAGATATTTGCTATTGAAACATACAAAAAATGAAAAATAAACCAAATATCAAATCTTTTATTTTAAAATGTAAAACTTTACTTTCAAAGCTCAATGTTTAGCATCATTATTCCAATCACACGATCCTTCAGTAACATATTAATATTCTGATTTACTGCTCAAAAAACATTTATTATTATTATTATTATTCAGGATTCTGTGATGAATGGAGAGTTCAGAAGAACAGCATTCATCTGAAATAGAAAAATTTCTATTTCCCCCTCAAATAAAAAAAAAACTCAAAGATTTTGAATGGAATAGCGTATAATGTTACAAAAACGTTTTATTTCAGATAAATGCTGATCTTTCGATCTTTTTATTCATCAAAGAATCCTGACAAAAAAAATTACTCAAAAGTTTAAATATTGATGATAATAGTAGTAGTAGTAGTATTAAATGTTTCTTGAGCAGTAAATCATCATATTATTCTGATTTCTGAAGATCATGTGACACTGAAGACTGGAGGAATGATGACTGGAGTAAAAATACAGATTTTAAAATATATTCAAATAGAAAGTATTTCACAATTTTACTGTTTTTGCTGTATTTTGGATCAAATAAATGCAGGCTTGGTGAGCAGAAGAGACTTCTTTAAAAACATTATAAATCTTACTGTTCAGAAGCCTTTGACTGGTAGTGTAGATGAGTTTGTTTCTTCATCAGATTTAGAGAAATGTATCACTCCATCACTGTCTCAGAAATGGATGCTCTTGTCACCATCTCTTGCTGTAGTACCCACGAGCTCCACTAGAGGGAACCTCAACCTGCACCCTTTACCATTCACCCCGGACTCCATTTCCCATAATCCTTTGCCTGGACTCATCAGAACTCATATCAGTACACAATGGTTGCTTCTTAGGAGGACTATAAGAATTGCGATTTGTGATTGTTTGCTGCCTGCCCCGACCATTGCCTGTCTTGAGGAATACTCTTTTGTATTGCCTCTTCCATTATTGTTTGCTGGTGTTTTGATCCTGGCTGTTGGACCATGCTCCTAAATAAAAGCCTTGCATTTTTTTATCCTCAACTCTGGCATCGCACCTCCATCATTCCAACTCTGCAGTGAATGGGTGTGAAAACTGTTCTGGTCTGAATCAGGAGAGAAATCTGCACAGACCAAGCAGTGTTTAAACAGCTCTAAACAAATATGTGTCTGGATTTTGATGTGAGAGACAACAGCAGATGCACTTTTTCACTGGAGGAAATATTATTATGGACTCGTATTAAAATGTGTTAATGCTGGATTTCATCTTTTGTCTTCTCCAGATGTTCACTGATGGACTGGAGTGCTGTGGATTATTGTGATGTTTTTATCAGCTCTCATTCTGACGGCACCCATTCACTGCAGAGCATCCATTGATGAGACACTGATGCAATGCTACATTTCTCCAAACCTGATGAAGAAACAAACTCATCCTGATTTCAGATGAACTGAGGATGAGCCCCTTTTTAGCATATTTACATACAAACAGAACAATGACTAAGTCAATACGTTCATATTTCCATTGTTGGCATCTCTGAATTTTCCCAGATATAAATCTATAAGTCTGAGTCTTTGTTTACTCTGATTACTATCATTAATAGCCTAGCTCTCATTGTTATCTGCTCATGCTCTGAAGGACTAATACAGTTAAATGGGTGCTTTCAAAACACTCACTGCTGAATATGCATGAGAACTCATGAGTCCACTGCAAACGTGGCTTTTTTCTCTTTGCATTTATAAAGATGTGCTAAGAATTAAAATGTCACCAAGAACACAGGGAGCGCTGGATTTGTGTGCCATTAAATAAAACATTCAGTCTAAGTTTAACGTTAACCGCTCATTTAACACTTCTGGGCCCGTGTCGAGTCTCTTCACAGAGCTTTCATTGTCTTGGCTTTGATTATCTGATCATTCACGCTCCAAGGCGAAGTGTCAAACAGGAATCTCTCTTAGCATGCTGTCAAAAAGAACACTGCATCAGTGACTTGCACTGTATTATGACACATGTAGGACAGCGACCATGCATTCACAGGACTCCAGCTTTCTCTTGTCTGTAGTCTGATTGCATTAGAATAGAGCTTGGTTGTAAATATCAGGGTTCGGATCGATAAAGGGCAGCAGATGGCCTCGTTACAGCCGCAGAGTCACGAGTTCGTCCGGACCATTGATTTTCCTGCCTGTTTATTTTAGCTTCCATGTCGTTATTGTGCAGTGTTATTCTCTCCGAGACTTGACAGTAACCAGACTCTTAAATTAACAATTATGAGCGGCAATACAAAAAAAACACTGCACTGCTGTACTACGGGTGACTAAATAACCAACCTGAACTGCAACTTAATATTACATAACATATTGCAAGAATGATAATCAGGGTTATTAGCGTCAACTAAAACTAAATCATAAATTACACATTTTGTTTCTATAAAGAACATTTCATTACTTAAAATAAAATGTTAAAAAAAAAAATTATAATAATTTTACTAAAATGTGCAAATGAACAAAATGCTTATTGACACTGTATAAATGCAAGAAAAACACCTGCTAAATAACTTAGTGGCAAAAATATTTTGATAATGATAACTTAATTTGTTCTTAACGTTAATTAGGTAACACTTTAAGCCTTCATGTACAATGCATTATAAAGGTATTAATGATAATTCATAATAAATTACATTGTAACACATCTAAAAATGGTTGTTTGTCGTGTTTTAAAGCACTGCATTTATGAATAAATAAGTATTATAATGCTTTATAACTGTAATAACAATTATTAATGAGATCATAAAATGCATTATAAGGTGCATTACAATGCAAAATTAAGGCATTAAAAATACTTTAATAATGGCTTATATTGTTACGGTGAGATAAACACATGATGAAGATGAATGCAAATAGTCTTTAATAATCCCAACAGGACAAACACAGGACAGACAGACTGGGACTTCAGTACATTCGTAAACGAGGATTATAGACAGCTTCAGTTTCAGTTTTAGTTAACTATAATAACCCTGACACAAAATATAACAACTTTCCAAAAATATTCACATTTTTGTACTTTCTGAAAACTGAGGAGCAGGAGCTCAAGAAGAAACACAAACAAGTTGACCAAACGATTGAACTTCAGCTTTAGTGATAATACAGCAATTTTTAAAAGGCTGGACATTTCTGATCAAGAAAACCAAATAAGGTAAACGATTTCAGCAGCACAAAAATGCCTAATCAACCTGACATTGACACTCATCTGCATAAATCAATTACAAGCATCTGAAAACAAGAAAGCAGAAAAGCAGCATGACGCTGAGAGTCTCACAGCCGCTGTGAATGATGACGCTCTCCAATCAGCCTTTCTGAAGAACACATCATTAAAATGCAGTAATTACACGTATTCAGTGATCGCTCAATCAGCCAGAGACGCCTAATGAGAGCAGAGCGATACAACAATTAATGAGCAAACGCTAAACCAGATGCATCCCGGCCCGCTCTCCTGCTGATCCACTGAAGGTGACACGGACATGTGGAGAAACGGCCCATAAACCACCCGCAGAGCAGAAAACACACACACACACACAGAGACACACTCACACACACACACACACACACACACACACACACACACACAGAGAGACACACACACCACACACACAGAGACACACACACGGAGACACACACACACACACACACACAGAGACACACACACACACACACACACACACACACACACAGAGAGACACACACACCACACACACACACACACACACACAGAGACACACACACGGAGACACACACAGAGACACACACACACACACACACACACACACACACACAGACACACACACACACACACAGACACACACACACACAGACACACACACACACACAGACAAACACACACACACTCACATATTAATACTGTGTTTATGTGAGCAAAAATAATAAACCAGGATAAGCTAATTGAGTTTACACAAACTATAATGACATGATTTACATGCTCACGGAGTGCTGATTATTAAACTGCTGATCTAAAGCATCAGTGCATTCAGTAAACTCACATGCAGCCAATCACACGCCAGCTCTGGTCCTCATTTGCATATAGGCCAAAGGGAGCCAATGGTGCTCAAGGTGGGCGGAGTTTTAAAAGTGTCAGCTGGAGTGAAATTGTGTGTAATTTAATGAATGACTGCCCAGCCAACAGAGTCGGTCAGTCCTCTGCCATTATTACACTCGATACAATACAAGCCAATGGAGAAACAGCCTACTAATGCCAATCACACCCTAGTGATTGTTTCCACATGAACACACTCCATCATACTGATTGACCTCATGACAACAGCACAGTGTTCATTCAAATTAATATACGAAATCACACATCTGCTGGAGAGCTGAAGGAATGAACAGAAGAGAGAGTTTTCCGTGCTCATTTTTGTGAAGTTACCCATAAATACACTATACAAGATTCATCAACAGTAGTCCACATTTTCATCTGAAGTCATGTGATAGATTTATGTGTAAAACAGATTGAATTTAGCCTCTCAAATCTCATTCAGGTTTGTGCTGAAACATGACTCTTCAGATGCGTAGATCGTTGGCTCTTGTGTTTGTCAGAAGCAGTGTGAGTGTGTGTGTGTGTGAGAGAGAGAGAGAGAGAGAGAGAGAGAGAGAGTATTTGTAAAATGCATGTAAATGTTTTGTATTTACTTTATTTACATACTATAATATTAACATGTATTGACAGGTTTTATGATATACATGTATGCATGTATGTATGAAATGCATAAATTGTAATTTGAATAATTTACATCATTTAAAAAAAAAGATCAGCGTCAACATGAGCATCACGCTCGCCTCAAAACATCATGAACTCATCAAACTAAAGTCAACATGAAATCAGACTGATGTAATGTGTTGGTCATCTGGTGCTCTAGTCTTTTCTCTCGTGACTGCATCTTCAGTGAGGAACACATTCTGAATCACACTGAATTATTGATGCCAGCCAAGAGAGCAACTCAGAATTAGTGTTAAAGCAGTCAGACTGAAGCAGCTGAAAGAACAGCCGAAGATGACAGAGAAGATCTGGGACTCTGTGTGCTTGATAAGAGTTTCTCACAGCTCAGTCTGTACCCACTTCATTAAAGGGTCGCATATGCAGATATATGCACACATGCACAAAAACACATTGTTATCAACTACAAATGAAGGTCTCAGGAAGCACAAGTGAAATGTTTATTCTAAGCTCATGCATATTTGATTTCAATAACGTATGCTGCGTTTCACCCTGCGGCGCATCGGTCTTTATCTCCTCATCGAGGTCAGCGTCAGGCTGTGAGGCGTCATCCATTATGGTTTTACATGCATGCATAAATACCAGACCTGTCAATATCGCATGCCTCCATGTGCAAAAAATGAAAAATAACTTTGCTTTTTGCGAGTGAGCAAAAAATTAAGTTGCGTGTTGCAGTTCACTTAATGACCACTGGTGTCGCTAATGAGAGTATCTCAATTCTACATCTAGAGCCTTTAAAGCAGCAGAGGACAAAACTGCAGCACTTTCTCAAACTATTTTATGTAGTGTTTTTGGACATTAAGTATAAAACGAGGTCTGCGTCTACAGCTCAGTGTTGGTCACATATTTCCTCTAGAGGCTCATGAGAAACTGACAAAACACAGATCTCCAGCTGAAGCAAACCTCATGAGCTTCTCTCTCTCCCCGGTGTCCTCTTCCATGGAAGGAATAATTCTCATTTTTTCTCGTCTAGCAGCATCAAAGCGGCCGCATGCGTGATGTAACACAAAGCGTTCTCCAGCATTACTCGTGGAAGGGTGAAAGAATCAAACCAGCAGACAAACCAGATCTCACATCTATCACAGGCAACCGCTGCGGATTCTGATGATGATGATGTGGATATTATTATCCCTGTGATTAAACTGGCTTTATTTCAGTTAAATGACAAATCCAGCATACTGTCAAAATCTCCGGGAACTCGTCCTACATCCACCAAACATTCAGTCTGTTCAGAATCAGACTTTCTGTAATGGATGAAGAAATAAAATCATCCTAATCTCGGATGGCCTCGGGATGAGCACATTTTCATTGCGTGAGCTATTCCTTTAACAGAATGTTCTTCCGTCAGCTCTTTCTTTCTTGTCTTGTACAGCCAACAATACCTTCAAATGTCAAGGGTGTCAAGGAACAGGATTTGTGAATTCAACATCTTTAACATGTATTCTAGCTAGACTTCTGTCCTTTGTACTTGCAACTGAAGTAAAGTTCATCAATAAAACCCATGAAAGCAAATACAGAACCCATGCAGCGCTCGGCCGTGTCCTGAACTCAACTCATTATCCCACGCATTACTCTAATAACTTTCACATTCATTAGTGCAGTGATTGTCATGTAACAGAAGTAAGCAGCATCGAGTCCATACTGCATCTAAATGGGTCATCATCAGTCACATCATATGATTACAGATCCAGTGACCTGACCTCATTTCTGCCTTTTCTGACACCTTCTGACCTACAGTCTACAGGGTTTGTCCTCAAATGTGACATAACTCACTCAACAAACGCACGTTCAGTCACCATTCAACCGCCTGTTCTGATAAAGCAGTATAATTTCCCTGGATTTCTGTAATCCTCACTAATTAACCAATTAAAAAGCAATGAAATTGGCATGTTTTGTTCCTCTTAGTCTCTACAGTCACGTTGTCTCAGGAATTGGATTTGAAATGTGATACGGCTTAAAGAGGCAGAAAACAAAAAGTGGGACATTATCACTGTGAACCAATTTGACTTTTTTTTCTTGCCAAAATATTGAAAATATATTGAAATATATTGAAAAATATTTCGCTTCAACCCCAACACACCAATAAAAACGTAGTTCTAAAATAAGAAATATATTTATATATTTTTTAAATATATTTTCAAAAATATGCAAAAAAAACATTTTGGTAGGAAATATATTTACATAAACATATAAGCCATTTTTGGCCATTATTTTTCAAAAATATATTTGAAAATATATGGGGTTTTTTTGCTGTATGGGGGAAAACTGTTTGTTAATAACTGAGACATCTGCTATATTCAGAATCATGATCTGCATTTATAGCATAAGTTACATCATACTTCCTTTTGAAACATTCTCTGATGTTACGAGTAAAGGTGAGCTAAAATGAAGAATAATGCATGTTTTACTGTCCAAGACCACGACCTAGAAACCAGTGTTGGGGGGTTACACATTACAAGTAACGCGAGTTACATCATCAGATTACTTTTTTCACGTAACTAGTAAAGTAGTGCATTACTTTTTCATTGATAAGAAAATATCTGAGTTACTTTTTAAAAATAGAAATTTAATAATAAATGCAAACAAGCAAGCCCAGCCCAGATTAAAAAAGGTAACGCAAGATATAAGTAAAGAAGTAGCCTATGTACTTTCAATAAGAAGTAACTAAGTAACGTAATTAGTTACTTTTTAGGAAGTAACGCAAGATTGTAATGCATTACTTTTAAAAGTAACTTTCGCCAACACTGCTAGAAACATAATTTGATTTTTAAATGAGGATGAAATCAGAAAGGAAATAAATACACTTGCTCTTGAACTCGTATAAAGAGCCGAGTTTAGTATAAACCCGAGCATGCAGCAGTTGATCTAGCAGAAGCTCAGCGCACTGTTAGAAGTCAGATGCGCTGCACGTGCTGTGTGTGTGTGTGTGTGTGTGTGTGTGTGTGTGATGTTGTGTTGCAGTGTGGTCCTCACCATCCTCTTTGTCGTCGAACACTGGTCTCTTGGATGAACTGTTCGCTCCCATCCTCTTCTTCCACTTGCCCCAGTGAAACATTGATGCTCTGCTCTCATTCCTTTCAGCGCGACGGAAACTGATGCTGGATGCGTCTAAAACACGAGCATCTCTGACAAACGCCTGCCGCGACGCGACGCGATCTGCGCTCCGCGCTCCGGGAACAACAGATCTAGAGACTCACACGAGCTCGAGACGCTCAGACAGACTGTGAGTGAGCTCCAGCTCCAGCAGCAGCAGAGAATACATCAGCTCCCTCCCTCACGCGCACGCGCACGCGCGCCCGACGCCTGGCTTAATATTTCTCAGCAGTCTCCCTGCGTGTCTTATGCGAGTCACTAAAAGAAAGAAAACAGATAGGATATGTGACCCTGGAGCACAAAAGCAGTCATAAGTTTCAAAATACATCATCTGAAAGCTGAATAAATCATCTCTCCATTGATGTCTGGTTTGTTAGGAGGACAATATTTGTCTGAGATACAACTATTTAAAAATCTGGAACCTTTTGCATATCAAACGTTTGCGAAAATTGCATTTCTTAGCAATACATATTACTAATCAAAAGTTAAGTTTTGATATTTTTACGGTAGGAAATTTACAATATGTCGTCATGAAACAATAATGTTTTGGCTTAAATGGAAAATCTATAATTTTGACACAATGTATTGTTGTCTTGAGCTACAAATACACCTGTGCTACTGATGACTGCTTCTGTGCTGCAGGCAGGGACACATTTTGTAGCGCAAATAGTTTTAACGTTTACTTTTATTTTGTACCATGTGTGTTTATAATTAGCAAATAATTAAAAATATATTAAACAAAATGATAACAAGTACCAGTTTGCAATATCAAGCAGTGTATAACGGCTAAAATAACTGGGGGCTAATAAAACCGGAAGTCTCGCACATTCAAATCTTCATTGAAGATCACATACATATCTACTGTTTTAATATAGTATGGAGCCTAGTCTATTATATAAGCGATATTAGCATCAAATTGTCGGTTGAGGTGTTCTTTTTCTTTTTTTGTTTTGTTTTTTGGCATACATAACATTAGACTGAAAGTGTATTAAAAGTCCTGATCAGGTAGAAATAAAGTTGCTTTGTAACGATTTGTATTGTAAAAAGCGCTATACAAATAAACTTGAATTGAATTGAAAAAAAAAAAACATTTCAGTCAGAGTAAGTTTTGATAACGCTTTCGGATGTTTGGCCCCCGCAGCTCGCTGTAGTTTTGGTTTCGATTTCACGCGTCGTCACCATAGCAACGACTGACAACATCCCAATCTGGTCATAATAACCTCCTCCCGCTGATGTGATCGATCACATGTGATTATTACAGTGTTACAGTATCACTGCTGTTATAATCAAACATGAGTGAGCTCCACTGTGAAGAAGAAGAAGAAGAAGAAGAAGAAGAAGACGTGCTGTGTCTGAGCAGAAGAGCCCTGAGGAACATCCCAGCATCTGTGTTACACACCACACATCTGAAGGTACAGTAATAGATTAATGCATGCTTACATTCAGCTCAACACATGTGACTTAGACTCTCGTCCGCTCCTAGAGTTTGTATCTGGAGGGGAATGAGATCAGCAGTCTTCCTGAGCGTTTCTTCAGCAGGTTGTCGTCTCTGGTCTGGTTGGATGTGAGAAACAATCGACTCTCTGGTTTACCAGCCGCCATCGGACAACACCGGTCAGTGAGCAAACCATGCAAGAATGAATGAAAGTGCACTCGTTCTTCATCAGGTTTGTAGAAATGTAGCACTGCATCAGTGTCTCATCAATGGATGCTCTGCAGTGAATGGGTGCCGTCAGAATGAGAGTCTGATAAAAACATCACAATAATCCACAGCACTCCAGTCCATCAGTGAACATCTGGAGAAGACAAAAGATGAAACACATCCAGCATTAAGATGATTTTAACTCAAATACATAGAGTCTATAATCCATAATAACACTTCCTCCAGTGAAAAAGTGTTCTGGTCTGAATCACTGATGATTTGTTTTTCTTGTTTTAAACATAATCTCACTTCATACTGATCTGTTTTTCAGAAAATTATTTATATCATTGTTTTTGTTTGTTTCAAGTAAATGCATCTTGTTTTAAGGATGTTTAGATGTTTGTACTAGAAAACAACATGAAAGTACTGAAGCAGAACATCATTTTTTACAGTGCGGTGATCCATATATAATAATATTCACTGGCTCTATCACATGAGGAAAAACATGAACTGATCTGAATACCGACTTTAATGTCTTCTGTAGAAACTGAATTTGATTCATAATTGTTGAATTTCACAACATTAACACTGTTCTTTTTCTCTTTATCACTGTGCTTTGAAACAAACAAGATGTTTAGATATCTGTACTGGAAAACAAGACAAAACGACAGAACCAACATCATTTAATTGAAGTTTAATGAGAATTCTTTCAGTTTAGAGCACAGACTGACTGCAGGGATCTTTTGTCTCTCTCTCTCTGTGTTTAAGGTGCTTGAAGACGTTACTGCTGGAGGGGAACCCGATCTCAGCACTTCCTCCAGAGCTGGGTTTGTCTGCACACGTGTGTTTGAACACGTGATGAACACGTGACGCTGAGCTTGCACCTCTGTCTCTCCTCAGGTCACGTGATCACGCTGAAGGCCTTGAGTCTGAGGAAGTGTCCGCTCATGTTTCCTCCTCAAGACGTCTTGAACCGCGGCCTGCCATCCATTCTCCATTACCTGCGCTCCTCAGCACTGACTGACAGTGAGAGAAACCTGAGAGTGTGTGTGTGTGTGTGTGAGTGTGTGTGTGTGCGTGTGTGTGTGAGAGAGAGTGCGTGCGTGTGAGTGTGTGTGTGTGTGTGTGTGTGTGTGTGTGTGTGTGTGTGTGTGTGTGTGAGAGAGAGTGCGTGCGTGCGTGTGAGTGTGTGTGTGTGTGTGTGTGTGTGAGTGAGTGTGTGTGTGTGTGAGTGTGTGTGTGTGTGTGTGTGTGTGTGTGTGTGAGTGTGTGTGTGTGTGTGTGAGTGTGTGTGTGTGTGTGTGTGTGTGTGAGTGTGTGTGTGTGTGTGTGAGTGTGTGTGTGTGTGTGTGAGTGTGTGTGTGTGTGTGTGTGTGTGTGAGTGTGTGTGTGTGTGTGTGAGTGTGTGTGTGTGTGTGTGTGTGTGTGTGTGTGTGTGTGAGTGTGTGTGTGTGTGTGTGTGTTTGTGTGTATCATCTGTGTGTTTGCATTAAGAGCATGGCCTGTCTCAGAAATAGCTCCTTGCCCTGGTTCTGCTCGACTGGTGTGAGATGTGTTCTCTTGGAGACGCTCGTGAATCTCAGCTGGATTCTGAAAACGATCAATAACTCCAGACGCATAATCTCACACTCATTAGCCTGACGAGTGATAAAGACGGCTCTCGTCTGATTGCACAATGCATTATGGGGCATGATGCTGAGATCTTAATGAGGTTTAAAATGAAAATCAAATGATCAGCGGGAGTCTGGTTTGACTGGAGCACGCCACTCTATCCTCATTAAACCCTAAATCAGGGTGCTATTTTAATATTATTTGTTTTTATATTATTTATTAATAATTTGAATTGGCTTTTATTTTTAGATTTCTAAAATTGATTATAATATTTTTATTTAGCTTTAAACTAGATTTATAAACTTAGATTAAAGATTGAACCACTGTAGTATTATTTTAATATTATTAATAATTTGAACTTTTTAGCTTTAAGTTTATATTTTAATATTTTAATCTGTTAACATTTTAGTAAACTAGTTCTGTACTTTTGTCAATTTTATTAGTTCTTTCTTTAAACATTCAGTTTTTCTAATCCTAATACTTCAATTTAAACATTTTTTTCTCATTTGCTAACTTAAACTGAAATAAAATATTAAAAAACTAAAAATGTATTTTACGTTTGTGTGTCCTCCAGAGTCTGCTGCTGTGGAGAAGCTGTGTGTGTCTGAACTGGATCAGTGTGAGGAGGACGAGCTGGAGATATCACGCTTTGAGGAGCTCCAGCGCAGGATGATCCAGATGGAGCGGGCTGAATCAGGGTCGGCCGGCGACGGAGGGACCAGGACACCCAGAGCTGATCTCATCAGCAGCTGCTTTATCAGATTAAACATCACACAGGTCTCTGTGTCTGCACTCGATGATGTTCAGAGGAGCCCAGCAGTCTAGTGAGAGTTCAGACGCTTACAAATAAAGGTTCCACAAAGTCTGCTGGTTCCATGATGAACTTTTAACATCCATGGAGCCTTTCCAAGACCTTTATAGTGGAGAAAGAGTCCTTTGGAGGTTAAAGATGTGACCCTGGACCACAAAACCAGTGTATGGTTTATTAGGATTGGATAATATTTGTCTGAGATACAACTATTTGAAAATCTTGAACCTGAGGGAGCAAAAAAATCTAAATATTGAAAAAAATCATCTTTAAAGTTCTTCAAATGAAGTTCTTAGCAATGCATATTACTAATAGTGTTCCTGTAGCTCAATTGGTAGAGCATTGCGTTATCAAGCGCAAGGTTGGGGGTTCGATTCCCCGGGAACACATAAGTAAAAATGGATAGCCTGAATGCACTGTAAGTCACTTTGGATAAAAGCATCTGCTAAAAGCATAAATGTAAAATGTAATGTACTAATCAAAAATTACATTTTGATATATTTATAGTGAGAAATTGACAAAATATCTTCATGGAACATGATCTTTACTTAATATCCTAATGATTTTTGGCATAAAAGAAAAATCGATCATTTTAATTATTGAGTGTTGTATATACTGTCCACTGAGAAATGTTCACTCAGAAATGGCTAGTAAATTTAGTGCAGAGTTTATGCATCTCTTAAAAGTCTTAATTCATCCCTTCACAAATTAAACACATCTGAACCGAAAATCTTACATTCGTAAAATCACACAAATATCTTAACATCCGTAAATCAAGATACATTTACTGCCTTAAGTCTTGCTTTCTGATAAACTGATCAAAATGAAGTGATTTTATAATTAAAACGAGAAGCATATCTGGTCAGTGGAGAATGAAAAGTAGTTTTGCTTTGAATTAAGTTGAAATTTCTGAGCCCATTGATAGATATTTGCTTGTTTGAATAATGTACTCTTTTCTCACAAAAAAACAAAAACCAAGAAGTATTTTTTATCATTTTGTGTCTCAAGTAAATGTATCTTGATATAAGCCACTGGAAAACAAGACAAAAACACTGAGCAAGAACAGCACTTTTGTATTTCTATCACTGCATCTCGGTAGAAAAGATCAGTCGAGAAGCATAACGCCAGAAACAGAGAACAGAGGAGATAACCTGAAGCAGAAGCTGTGTGTGCTGGCAGTCTGTCTTCATTCAGTGATGGCTGAGAGTGAAGTGACTGAGAATTGGGGGTTGATTGTGGTTTTGAAGGGGGTTTGAGTCTCTCATATCGCTGACGGAGCTCTTATGAGTGTGATTGTGCTGTGAGACTGGAATATGAGTCTTTCTGCAGCGCTGTGTGTGTTCAGATCGATGAAGAAACGTCTGCAGCAGTGCAGGACCAAATCAGGTTACACTTTTAAACTCTTAAAGGAATAGTTCACCCCAAAATGCTGAAAATCTGCTGTAAATGTGTTCATCTGAGATCAGGATGAGTTTGTTTCTTCATCAGGTTTGTAGAAATGCAGCATTGCATCAGTGTCTCATCAATGGACCCTTATGAAAAAGTAGTATACTTCAAATGTATTTTACTAAGTATACTTAAGTAAAGTTCAAGTATATTTTTAAGTATTATGTATTCATTGGTCGACATTTTATTCCATAACGTGACAGTTTTGATGCTGTTTCATGTCAGATGATCGTGTTAGATTACATGTGTTAGTATCTGCGGTTTCTTTTTTCGTCTTCACTTAGTAATAAGTATATTTATGAGGAGTACATTAAGCCCATTTCTGAGATGTACAATTAGAAGTAGACTAAAAGCATATTTTCCTATTTTAAGTTTAAAAGTATACTAATAACACACTTGAATAAATTTATTTTCCATAAGGGGATGCTCAGCAGTGAATGGGTGCCGTCAGAATGAGAGTCTGATAAAAACATCACAATAATCCACAGCACTCCAGTCCATCAGTGAACATCTGGAGAAGACAAAAGATGAAACACATCCAGCATTAAGGTGATTTTAACTCAAACACATAGAGTCTATAATCCATAATAACACATCCTCCAGTGAAAAAGTGTTCTGGTCTGAATCAGGAGAGAAATCTGCACAGATTACAAGCCAAAACATTTTAACTTTAACACTCGTGTCTTCTCCAGATGTTCACTGATGGACTGGAGTGCTGTGGATTATTGTGATGTTTTTATCAGACTCTCATTCTGACGGCACCCATTCACTGCAGAGCATCCATTGATGAGACACTGATGCAGTGCTACATTTCCCCCAAACCTGATGAAGAAACAAACTCATTCTGATCTTGCATGGTCACATTTTCAGTGTTTCTATGTGAAGTGCTCCTTTAAGCACACGCTGTAGGGATGCTGGCGTGTTTATGTGTATTTTCGAGTCCAGGAGCTGCTTTGGGAGCAGAGAAATCAGGCCAGAGTCATCAGCAGAGGAGAAGACAGACATGTCTGAGAGACGAGGTTCAGATCCAGACACACGGGGCTCCTAAACACAGACAGCAACGATCCCATTTCCCTTCATCTTCTGAGAGAAAAGCGTTTGATGTGCTGAGAAAACATGCTGTCACTTCCAGAACGTCCAAAACCTGTACAACAACGGCAACATTTACAAAAACTATATGGACATATTTCAAAAACTAAAATAAATAAATAAAACACAATTTACTAAAATGTTTCCTTAAATTAACAGGAAAGCAAAAAAATAAATAAATATATATATATATATATATATATAATATATATATATTGAAGAGTGTTGTATAAGTTATATAAATTGATATGGAGACTTTCATCAAGCCAGTCAAACAAAAATAACAACTTTAAAAAAAAACTCCTACTGCTCAGTCATTGGTCAGTCAAACCGATAGTCCCGCCCCTAACTCAATATATTGTCACTCAAACAGATCAACGTCCTGCAAGCGTGTGTTTCTCAAACTGTCAGTGCTGCTCTGAATGTTAAAGACACATAAAGTTTAATATTTCCAGAAGTGTCAGATCTGTAAACCGAGAGGTATGTATGGTCTATTTTGAGGATCTGAAGACTTCCTTTCCTCATCGTCAACACACGATCAGACAGAGACATGGTTCATCTGATCATGAGTGTCTTTATACTGTCATCATGTGGATAGTGGAGTAAACTACAAGCAGTGTGTGTGTGTCTGTGTGTGTGTGTGTGTCTGTGTGTGTGTGTGTCTGTGTGTGTGTCTGTGTGTGTGTGTGTGTGTGTGTGTGTGCGCGTGTCTGTGTGTGTGTCTGTGTGTGTGTGTGCGTGTCTGTGTGTGTGCGTGTCTGTGTGTGTGCGTGTCTGTGTGTGTGTGTGTGTGTGAGAGAGAGAGTGTGTGTGATTGTGTGTGAGTGTGTGTGTGCGTGATTGTGTGTGTGAGTGTGTGTGTGTGTGTGAGAGAGAGAGTGTGTGTGTGTGATTGTGTGTGTGTGAGAGAGTGTGTGTGTGTGTGATTGTGTGTGTGTGTTTGTTTATATATTGTGCACTAGGAAAATTAGCATTTCAAGGGGTTCATCCTAAAGAATACAAATTTAGGATCAATCACACATAAACATGTCCAGGTCACATTTCAAACATGAACAAAAAGTTTTTATTTTTTATTGTATCATTATTTTTTAAAGGCAATAAAGCACATTTCTATGGAAGCCCGTTTCTACTGTTTAAAAGGTCATTGTGACTTTTTATCTCACAATTCAGAGTTTTGTTCTTATAATTGCAAGTTTATACAGTTTTGAGTTTCTATTTTGCAGTTTTGACCATTTTTTCTCAAAATTGTGAGTAGTGAGCCTAAAAATGTCACAATTACATTTTAATTTTATTGTTACAAGGTGAGGATGAAATGGACTTCCATAGAAATGGGCTTAATAAAAATAAAAAATTGTTATTCTCATAACTGTATTACAAAAATACTGAGTAAGAAAGAGCAAAAACATTAAGCAGTGTAAAGAAGATTCTCCATTAAACATATCAGAATCAGAATCAGAATGAGCTTTATTGCCAGGTATGTTTACACATACGAGGAATTTGTTTTCGTGACAGAAGCTCCGCAGTACAACAGAATGACAGCGACAGAACATAAAACACATAATAAAAGAATATAAAAATACAAAAAATACAAATAAGTATACAAGTATATTACAAAAATGCAGTTATGTATATACATGTATATTATGTGCAAAATTTAAGTGTATACTAAGTATGTGTGTTAGATAAATTAAGTGTATGTGTATATAAATATAAAGTGTAGTGTGTTCAGTGTGTTCAGTGTGTATCAGCTGTTCATAAGATGGATTGCCTGAGGGAAGAAACTGTTCCTGTGTCTGGTCGTTCTGGTGCTCAGTGCTCTGTAGCGTCGACCAGATGGCAACAGTTCAAAGAGGGAGTGTGCTGGATGTGAGGGGTCCAGAGTGATTTTAACAGCCCTTTTGCTCACTCTGGATAAGTACAGTTCTTGAATAGATGGGAGAGTTGAACCGATGATTCGCTCAGCAGTCCGGACTACCCTCTGTAGTCTTCTGAGGTCCGATTTAGAAGCTGAGCTGAACCAGACAGTTACTGAAGTGCAGAGGATGGATTCGATGATGGTGGAGTAGAACTGTTTCAGCAGATCCTGTGGCAGGTTAAACTTCCTCAGCTGGCGAAGGAAGTACAACCTCTGCTGGGCCTTTTTCACAATGGAGTCAATGTGAATCTCCCACTTCAGGTCCTGAGAGATAGTGGTGCCCAGGAACCTGAATGACTCCACTGCAGTCACAGTGCTGTTCATGATGGTGAGTGGGGGGAGTGCAGGGGGGTTTCTCCTGAAGTCCACGATCATCTCCACTGTTTTGAGCGTGTTAAGCTCCAGGTTGTTGAGACTGCACCAGACAGCCAGCTCTTTAACCTCCTGTCTGTAAGCAGACTCGTCACCGTCCTGAATGAGGCCGATGAGTGTGGTGTCATCTGCAAACTTCAGGAGCTTGACAGAGGGGTCCTTAGATGTGCAGTCATTAGTGTACAGGGAGAAGAGCAGTGGGGAGAGAACACAGCCCTGGGGAGCTCCGGTGCTGATTGTACGGGTGCTGGATGTGTATTTTCCCAGCCTCACTAGCTGCTGCCTGTCTGTCAGGAAGCTGTTGATCCACTGACAGACGGAAGTGGGCACGGAGAGCTGAGTTAGTTTGGGCAGGAGGACGTTTGGCATGATCGTGTTAAAAGCCGAGCTGAAGTCCACAAACAGGATCCTCACATAGGTCCCCGGTCTGTCTAGGTGTTGCAGAACATAATGCAGTCCAATGTTTACTGCATCGTCCACAGACCTGTTTGCTCTGTAGGCAAACTGAAGAGGATCCAGCAAGGGTCCAGTGATGTCCTTCAGGTGGGCCAGCACCAGTTTTTCAAATGACTTCATGACTACAGACGTTAGAGCCACAGGCCTGTAGTCATTTAGTCCTGTAATTTTGGATTTCTTTGGGATGGGGATGATGGTGGAGCGTTTGAAGCATGAAGGGACTTCGCACAGCTCCAGCGATCTGTTGAAGATCTTTGTGAAGATGGGGGCCAGCTGGTCAGCACAGGATTTCAGACAGGCTGGTGTAACACAATCTGGGCCTGGTGCTTTTTTCCTTTTCTGCTTCCTGAAGACCTGGCGCACCGCATCCTCGCTGATCTGTATTGCAGGTGTGGGGGAGAGGGGGGATGCAGGAGGTGTGAATGGTGAGAGCGCTCGATTGGAGAGGTGTTCAGGATGGGTTGCAGGAGTTGTTATTGGTGTGAACGGTTGTTTGGAGAGGTGTTCAGGGCAGGTGATGGGTGTTCTTTCAAACCTGCAGTAAAACTCGTTCAGATCGTCTGCCAGTCGTTGATTCTCCACAGTGCTGGGGGGTGGTGTCTTGTAATTGGTGATCTTCTTTAGGCTTTTCCACACTGATGCGGAGTCGTTCGAAGTGAACTGAGTCCTTATTTTTTCAGAATAATTCCTCTTTGCCACTCTGATCTCCTTTTCCAGTGTGTATTTAGCCTGTTTATACAAGACATTGTCCCCCTTCCTCTAAGCATCTTCTTTGGCCTGACGGAGCTGTCTGAGTTTTGCAGTGAACCACGGTTTGTCATTGTTGTAATTTAGTTGAGTCTTGGTAGGAATACACATATTCTCACAGAAACTGATATATGATGTTACGGTCTCTGTGAGTTCGTCCAGATCGGTGGCAGCAGCTTCAAAAACACTCCAATCAGTGAGGTCAAAACAAGATTGTAAATCCTGCTCTGCTTCATTAGTCCATCTTTTTACAGTCCTTAATACAGGTTTAGCTGATTTTAGTTTCTGCCTGTAGGTCGGTATAAGATGAACCAGAAGGTGATCAGAACGTCCCAAAGCTGCTCGTGGAACAGAGTGATATGCATCCTTTATTGTTGTGTAACAGTGATCCAGTATATTACTGTCTCTGGTGGGACAGGTAACATGCTGTCTGTATTTTGGCAGTTCACGGGAGAGATTGGCTTTATTAAAGTCCCCAAGAATGATTAAAACAGAGTCCGGGTGTTGTTGTTCTGTCTCTGTGATCTGCTCAGCGAGTTTCTGTAAAGCTGAGCTCACGTGCGCTTGAGGAGGGATGTAAACACTAACCAGAATGAACGAGTGAAACTCCCGCGGCGAATAGAACGGCTTGCAGTTGATAACCTGCGTTTCTAGATCAGGACAGCACATCTTCTTTAACACAGTTACATCTGTACACCACCGTTCATTGATGTAAAAGCATGTCCCGCCGCCGCGCGATTTCCCCGTTGATTCTGCTTCGCGATCCGCTCTAAACAGCTGAAAGTCCGGCAGATGGAGCGCGCTGTCCGGTATGGCGTCATTCAGCCAGGTTTCCGTGAAACACAGAGCAGCAGAGTGAGAGAAATCCTTATTTGTCCGAGAAAGCAGAAGGAGTTCGTCCGTTTTGTTGGGTATAGAGCGTAGATTTGACAGATGGATGCTAGGCAACGGCGTTCGAAATCCGCGCTTCCTGAGTCTGACGAGCGCTCCCGCTCGCTTTCCCCGTCTGCGCGTCCTGAAGCGCTTGATCAGCGCCGCTGCTCCTCCGATAACAATGTTCAGTAAAACGTCTGTATAATAGAAATCCGGAAAAACATCTTGTGGTGCGTTCTGCCGAATGTTCAGCAGTTCATCCCTGGTGAAACTGATTGCAGGAATATAACTAAAGACAGGACAAACTAACAAAAAGACAAAAACATATGCAGAGCACGTCACGGAGGCAGCCATCCTGTACCGGCGCCAAGTCAACCCTAAATGTATTAGAATATGATCAAATATTTTGTTTCTGTTTTGTGCTGGAGTGTGGTTTTGAACTTACATGCACAGGTGGTTTCTCACATTAATCAGTGAGACTGCTCACATTTCTGGTAAATATCATCGGTTACAGTACATTTAGTTTTCAATCTTTCTGTATTTCATTGATATGAGCTTTTGACATTATTATATTTCTGGACTGTTTTCAGCTCTTAATAAAAGTCTAGTACTCTCAAGTTAAGTCATGTTTATTTCTGTAGCACTTTAAACAATACAGCTTCACAGAAATAAACAGGAAAATAGAATTGAACAATTAAGAAACAAACTGGGTTTCAGCTTAGGCAGCTCTATAGATGACAACAGAGTCGTTATTCACATCACTCTTTTTCTCTGTATGTTGAATACAGTTAACATTCTGCAGATTTTTCTGTATATGCATTAGATCTTTACCAGATATATTTTTAATTATTAATATTAATGTTTTGTTAATATTTATTACATTTTATTTTATTTTGTAATATGCCTACATAATTTTTTATTAACCTTTATTTTACTTTTACTTCTATTTTAGTTATTTTTTATATGCATTATGTTAAGTTGAATGAAAATGAAAAATGTTGCCTTGGCAAAGTTTTTTTTTTAAATTCTATTTTATTTCATTGTTTATTTTATTTAATGTAACAAAAATGGTTTAATTTTTTCGTTTTAGTTTTGTTTGAATTTCCCTACTGAAGTCAATAACATCTTCACTGAAATAAACCAGCAGTTACGCTTAAAATGCTGTAAAAATGACGAAGTTAGTCTGTTTCTTCCTTGAGCTGGGATCTTTCAGAAGAAGAAAGACTCAGATGCTTTGATGAAGAACAGCACGTGACTGGGATGCTCTCTGTTCTCAGATCGAGCAGCAGGTGGCGCTGTGACCATCATCCTCTTCATCATCCTCAGTGTGCTTCCACACTAATCAGGGTCTGGCATGGCCCAATGGATCAGGGGTATTATGGGAAAATCACCAAATATTCCCTCAGTTCTGGAGCTCAATGTAGAAACATATGGCGTGCGGTCCGGTCCAAAAATAAGGCTACTGACTTGTCGCGGGAATTCACCGTACAATTGCCAGTAGCCACTGAGTTTACCACTGATAGGCCGGCGGTGCATCAGTATACACAACTGAACTAATCACTTTCCTCACGCAGCGAACGACTCACTTTCCTCAGCGAATGACTCACTTTCCTCAGTGAACGAATCACTTTCCTCACGCAGCAAACGACTCATTTTCCTCAGTGAACGAATCACTTTCCTCACGTAGCAAACGACTCACTTTCCTCAGCGAACGACTCACTTTCCTCAGTGAACGAATCACTTTCCTCACGCAGCGAACGACTTATTTTCCTCAGTGAACGAATCACTTTCCTCACGTAGCAAACGACTCATTTTCCTCAGTGAACGAATCACTTTCCTCACGTAGCAAACGACTCACTTTCCTCAGCGAACGACTCACTTTCCTCAGTGAACGAATCACTTTCCTCACGCAGCGAACGACTTATTTTCCTCAGTGAACGAATCACTTTCCTCACGCAGCGAACGACTCACTTTCCTCAGTGAACGAATCACTTTCCTCACGCAGCAAACGACTCATTTTCCTCAGTGAACGAATCACTTTCCTCACGTAGCAAACGACTCACTTTCCTCAGCGAACGACTCACTTTCCTCAGTGAACGAATCACTTTCCTCACGCAGCGAACGACTTATTTGCTGATCTAAGTACATGTTTTTTCGTTCTTTCGTCTTTCTAACTTTTTTCTAACCTTTAACGAATATCATGGAAGAAGATAAGGCTGTTCGAAGTGCCATGCATTCTTACGCGAGGAAATCTCTGGATGCCGCCTTCAAGGTGAATGACGCTGCGAATGCCTCTGGATCGAAAATCCCATTACCTGAAACTCCTAAACCGCCTTCCAAAAAATCAAAAATGGTCGACAGAGTGGCGTCGGACAATCAGACGGTCTCCAATTTACACCTGATGGAAGTTTTGGAGCGAGTAGAAAAAATGCAATTGGATTTTCTGAATCGCATGCAGTCCCTTGAGGTAACAGTGAAAGACAATACGAATTCATTAAACAGTGTGACTGAGGCGCTTGAGTTTATGAGCAATCAAGTAGAAGAGGTTACAAGCAAGGTGAGCTCATTACAGAGCAGGGTGGAATCACTCGAAAAGGAGAACTGTGTGCTACGGGAGAAATGCGACGAACTGGATGCTTACAAAAGGAGGTGGAATCTACGAGTGGCCGGTATTCACGAGCAGCGAGGAGAAGATGTTCGAAAGATTCTAATCGACTTATTCGGTAAAGTTTCTCCTGGGATAGCAGACCAGCTCATCTACACGCTTGATGTGGCCCACAGACTGGGTGCTCGATCTGAGGGAGCGCGCTCGAGCCGACGCATCATTGTACAGTTTCTTTCACGGAACGTTCGAGATCAAATCTGGAGGGATGCCCGAACCGCCGCCGTCCTCAAAGATCGGAAAATCAGGATTTTTGAAGACTTGACACAAAGCACCAAAGACGCCAGGAACAAGCTTTGGCCTCTTGTCGAACGAGCGAGAAAGGAAGGGAAGAGAGCAGGCTTCAGAGGGCCGTTTGCATATGTGGACGGTAAAAGGATTTCTGCCAAAGATCAGTTAGGCTGAATGATGCTGAGGCGTCCTCATCGAAGAATCAAGGCAGCAGATGACTCTCTTGATACCCATGATTAAGCACGAACTGCTCCAGGGATTTTTTCATTTACTTAATTATTTATTTATTTATTTATTAATTATTATTTTTTTTCTATTCTCTTTAAACGGGATAGACAGACTGTGTAGTTTTCAGCTAATTGGAGTCTGGAGCTAGAAAATGTAAAGGTACCATTACCTTTAAAATCTTCACGTGCTGGATCTTCAGTTCATATTTTTATTTTGGGTTTTAATCGTTTAGAACATTTTTCATAAACACGGAATATTTACTTTTGGAACCATCCTTAGCTGTCAATAAGAATGAGCGCTCGTTTTGAACAAAATTTAAAGTCATTATGACTGAAAGAACGAAAGTGAGAAAGAACTGTAATTAAGGATAAAAGAAAACAAAACAGACTTTTACTCATGCCTATGTTGCAGAGTCAGGCGAATTATCGCTTTTTTTGTCTTATTCTAGTGAAGTTTTCTTCTGTTCTAATTGATATCTTGTTCTATACCTAGTTCTTTAGGTTTTATATTCTTGTTTATTTTTTATGTCTTTGTCTTTGTTTTCTTTAAATGCCAGAGGTTTAAAAAATAATGTTAAAAGGAAGGCCTTATTTTTGTTTTCTAAGAGGCACAAAGTAGATTTCTGTTTTTTCCAGGAAAGTCACTCCACAGCTAAAGACTCCAAATTCTGGAGGTCACAGTGGGGCAATGAAATATGGTTGTCACACGGGTCAGAATATTCTGCTGGAGTAGGGATTATGAAGTATAATTTTAATGGTCGTATTCTGGAAACCAGTATTGATCCTTCAGGTCACTTCCTGCTAATAGTAGTAGTTATTAATCAGTTTATAGTAATTATTATCAACATCTATGGATACAACTCTGTTGGGGAAAACTGCACTTTCTTAAACACGCTAGATCATAAACTTTCATCTGCATTAGGAAAATATCCTACTGCTTTTCTGATTTTAGGTGGTGACTTTAACATGGTAATGAATAACATGCTAGATCGACACCCTCCAAGGAAAGCAGCTTCTCCAAACTCAAATCTTATAGCATTTATGGATAAATTTGATTTAGTTGACATATGGAGAGAAATGTACCCGGCTGTAATACAGTACACCTGGTGTAACAAAGACCGTTCAAGGCAGTCTAGAATCGATTATTGGTTGATCTCTAAAACACTAGTGAATAATAATATCTCTGTTAATATTAGTAACAGTCCACTGACTGACCATAATGCCATTTATATTTCAATTAATTTATCACAAAATACTACAATTAATACTTCTAAAGCGTCACTTTGGAAACTTAACAATTCTCTTCTTAAATATGAAAAGGTTAAAGAGCAGATTGTTGAGTTAATCCAAACTTACTGGGAAAGAGCTGAATTAGAAAAATCTTATGGACGGAATTGGGAGCTTCTAAAATATGAATTAGGGAAATTCTTAAGAAAATTTGGAAGTAATATAGCAAAACAAAACAGATTAATTGAAGATGAAGTTCTTTCACAGCTTTCTTCTTTATCAGTTGGGGAACCATTGACAGAGACTCAAAACACTGAATACTCTAATCTACAGAATAAATGAGATGACCTGTACAGATCCAAAGCTAAGGGAGTATGTGTTAGATCCAGGAAAACATGGCTGGAAGAAGGAGAACAGAACTGGAAAGATCCAATGCTATGAATGTCTCTATAGATCGTCTCCAAACAAATGATAGAGTTCTTGATAAGCCTAAAGAAATAGCTACTTATTGTTCCAAATTCTATAATAAATTATATACATCAAGATATTGTGATAATTCAGCCAAATTGTTTTTTGATTCTGTCAATCAAATTAAAGTTATTTCATTAGAAGAAAAAGAAGCTTGTGATGGTGATATAGCTCAATCAGAAATTGAACAGGCAATTAAGAATTTAAAAAATAATAAAAGTCCAGGCAGTGATGGTCTAACCGCTAAACTATATAAGATGTTTGTTAAAAATGTATCTCCTTTCTTATTAAAAGTGTTCGAAGAAAGTCTTGAATTGGAAGCACTTCCACCAACCATGACACAAGGAGTCATCACCCTGATACCCAAACCCAACAAAGATAAAGAGTGTCTAGAAAACTGGAGGCCAATCACCCTCTTAAATAATGATTAGACAATATTAGCTTCAGTTTTAGCAAGAATTAAAGACGTCCTTAACTCTATTATTGATGAATCACAATCAGGTTTTATGGAGAAACGTCATATTACAAATAACATAAGATTAATCTTAGATCTATTACGAGAATCTCATTCCTAATAACAGTTTCATGCTTTTCTTAGACTTCTACAAAGCCTTTGATTCGCTTGAGCACAAGTTCATATTTCAAGCTCTTGACAAATCTGGGTTTGGAGATCATTTCTGCAAAGCCATCAGGACATTATACAGAAATAATAATAGTGTTATTAAGTTAAAATTTGGAACCTCACCAAGATTCAATTTGTGACGTGGAGTAAGACAAGGCTGTCCTATATCTCCATATTTATTCTTACTTGCCTCTCAGTTTTTAGCTCTGCATATATCTACTAATAATTTGCAAGGTATCACAATTGACGATAGACAAATCATTATTAGCCAGCTGGCTGACGACACTACTTTGTTTCTGAAAGACGCCTCTCAGATCCCTTTAGCTTTGAGATTGATCGAGTCCTTTTCCAGAGCGTCAGGTCTCTGCTTAAATATCAACAAGTGTGAGTTAATGTCAATCAAACGCTGTGATCTTCCCTCTATTTGTAACATTCCTGTGAATGATCAAGTTACATACTTAGGAATTTTAATTAATAAAGACCAAAAAACAAGGTGTAAAATAAATTTCGACCCTTTACTAGTGAAAACCCAAAGAAAATTCAACTCATGGCTGCAGAGAGATTTGTCAATAAGAGGAAGAACTTTACTCTCTAAAGCCGAAGGATTGTCTCGACTGACTTATGCTGCTCTTTCCTTGGAGGTTGATAAAGGAACATTGAAAAAAATTGATAGCATGTTAAACAATTTTGTTTGGAAAAATAAAACTCACTATATTAGGAAATCTGTAATAATGAACCAAACTAAATGGGGGGGACTGGATTTTGTAGATTTTACTACCCTAAATAATACTTTTAAAATTAATTGGCTGAAGAATTTTCTTAAAAATCCCTGCTCACTTTGGAATATTATCCCTTATTATATTTTCTCTAAAGTTGGTGGCCTGAATTTCCTTTTACTTTGTAATTATAATGTTTTGAAAATCCCTATCAAACTTTCTAATTTCCATAAGCAGATGCTCTTGGCCTGGTCCTTAATATACAAACATAACTTTTCTCCGCACAGATATTATTTATGGAACAATAAGGATATTCTTTACAAGAATAAATCACTTTTCTTTGACAACTGGTTTGAAAACAATCTTCTTTTAGTTGGACAGCTTTTTAATTCACAAGGCAGACTTTACAACTACTCAGATGTCTTACAGAAATATAATATTCCTGTATCTGATGATGAATGTGCTGTTGTTTTCAATGCCATTCCCTCTGGTGTGTCTTTTCTGTTGCAAGGTACAGTATAACATTTCCATGGCCATGTACTTACACTCTGAATTTAACTGACACAATGATCGGAAATGTTTGCTTTTCTGCAGATCAACAAAAAAATAACTATAAAATTAGAGCTCTTTTTCAGAGAGAGATAATAACAATTCCTTACATAATACCTTATTGGAATGGCATTGTGGAGAATATACCTTGGGAGGAAGTATGGACCTTGCCTCATAGATATCTGCTTACCAATAAAGTAAAAGAAATAACATTTAAGTTAATTCACAAATGTTACCCAACTAAAGCCTTTCTTAGGAAATATAAGTCAGACATTGACGTGAGTTGCTGTTTTTGTCATTCTCCTGAAGAAGACTTTATTCATTTATTTTGGCAATGCTCCTACACTGAAAAATTTTGGTCAGACTTTTTGGCGTTTATTCAGTGTTATTTTGTAAGTGACTTCTCTTTTTGTTTTCATGATGCTTTCTTTGGATTGTTTGACTATTCAAAAGAGAATACTGGAAAATATTACATAATTAATTTATGTTTCCTGTTAGCTAAATTTCACATTCATAAACAAAAGTTTACTGGCTCTAAACCTCTTTTTTCTTTATTCAAATTGGACTTGGACAAGTATGTGGAAACTATCCGAAGTTCTGTTAATTTGAAAGCTATGAAAACAGTCTCTTTATATTCGTCCTTTGTGTCTTCTTAAGATGTAGTTTTATTACCTCGTTTTTCTTGTTGTTACCCTGGCATAACAAACAAATCTGTGTGTATTGTTGTTTTTGTTTTTTGTCTTTATTATTTTAAGTGTACTGTATTAATGTTTTAATGCTTGTATTGTTTAATTTAAAAAAAAAAAAAAAAAAAAAAAACGACTCACTTTCCTCAGCGAACGACTCACTCACGCAGCGAACGACTCACTTTCCTCAGCGAACGACTCACTTTCCTCAGTGAAAAAATCACTTTCCTCACGCAGCGAACGACTCACTTTCCTCAGTGAACGAATCACTTTCCTCACGCAGCGAACGACTCACTTTCCTCAGCGAACGACTCACTTTCCTCAGAGAACGAATCACTTTCCTCACGCAGCAAACGACTCACTTTCCTCAGTGAACGAATCACTTTCCTCACGCAGCGAACGACTCACTTTCCTCAGTTAACGAATCACTTTCCTCACGTAGCAAACGACTCACTTTCCTCAGCGAACGACTCACTTTCCTCAGTGAACGAATCACTTTCCTCACGCAGCGAACGACTCACTTTCCTCAGTGAACGAATCACTTTCCTCACGCAGCGAACGACTCACTTTCCTCAGTTAACGAATCACTTTCCTCACGTAGCAAACGACTCACTTTCCTCAGCGAACGACTCACTTTCCTCAGTGAACTAATCACTTTCCTCACGCAGCGAACGACTCACTTTCCTCAGCGAACGACTCACTTTCCTCAGTGAACGAATCACTTTCCTCACGCAGCAAACGACTCATTTTCCTCAGTGAACGAATCACTTTCCTCACGTAGCAAACGACTCACTTTCCTCAGCGAACGACTCACTTTCCTCAGTGAACGAATCACTTTCCTCACGCAGCGAACGACTCACTTTCCTCAGTTAACGAATCACTTTCCTCACGTAGCAAACGACTCACTTTCCTCAGCGAACGACTCACTTTCCTCAGTGAACGAATCACTTTCCTCACGCAGCGAACGACTCACTTTCCTCAGCGAACGACTCACTTTCCTCAGTGAAGGAATCACTTTCCTCACGCAGCAAACGACTCACTTTCCTCAGTGAACGAATCACTTTCCTCACGCAGCAAATGACTCACTTTCCTCAGTGAACTAATCACTGTCCTCACGTAGCAAACGACTCACTTTCCGCAGCAAACGACTCACTTTCCTCAGTGAACGAATCACTTTCCTCACGCAGCGAACGACTCACTTTCCTCAGTTAACGAATCACTTTCCTCACGTAGCAAACGACTCACTTTCCTCAGCGAACGACTCACTTTCCTAAGTGAACGAATCACTTTCCTCACGCAGCGAACGACTCACTTTCCTCAGCGAACGACTCACTTTCCTCAGTGAACGAATCACTTTCCTCACGCAGCGAACGACTCACTTTCCTCAGCGAACGACTCACTTTCCTCAGTGAACGAATCACTTTCCTCACGCAGCGAACGACTCACTTTCCTCAGCGAACGACTCACTTTCCTCAGTGAACGAATCACTTTCCTCACGCAGCAAACGACTCACTTTCCTCAGTGAACGAATCACTTTCCTCACGCAGCAAATGACTCACTTTCCTCAGTGAACTAATCACTGTCCTCACGTAGCGAACGACTCACTTTCCTCAGTGAACTAATCACTTTCCTGGCAAACTGGCAATCGGTGAATTCCCGCGACAAGTCAGTAGCCTTATTTTTGGACCGGACCGCACGCAATAGAAACACAGTGAAAATGTGGGAAACTGTTTCCAGGTGCACAGAGCAAAAAGAGCAATAAACATCCATGTACTGCTTAAACCTATTCAGAAAGTGTTTAACCGAATAGAACATGTGTCCCTGCAGCACAGAAGCAGTCATCAGGGTCACAGACGTATATTTGTAGAAATAGACAACAAAACATTGTAAGAGTCACAATTATACATTTTTCTTTAATGCCAAAAATCATAAGGATATTAAGAAAAGATCATGTTCCATGAGGATATTTTCTTAATTTCCGACCGTAAATATTTCAAAACTTAATTTTTGATTAGTAATATGCATTGCTAAGAACTTCATTTGTGAAGTGACATTCAGCCAAGTATGGTGACCCATACTCAGAATTTGTGCTCTGCATTTAACCCATCCGAAATGCACACACACAGAGCAGTGAACACACACACACACTGTGAGCACACACCCGGAGCAGTGGGCAGCCATTTATGCTGCGGCGCCCGGGGAGCAGTTGGGGGTTCGATGCCTTGCTCAAGGGCACCTAAGTCGTGGTATTGAAGGTGGAGTGAGAACTGTACATGCACTCCCCCCACCCACAATTCCTGCCGGCCCGAGACTCGAACTCACAACCTTTCAATTGGGAGTCCGACTCTCTAACCATTAGGCCACGACTTCCCCTGAACAACTTTAAAGATGATTTTCTCAATATTTAGATTTTTTTTGCTCCCTCAGATTCCAGATTTTCAAATAGTTGAATCTCAGACAAATATTGTCCTCCGAACAAACCACACATCAATGGAGAGATGATTTATTCAGCTTCAGATGATGCATAAATCAGAAAGCTGACCCTTATGACTGGTTTTGTGCTGCAGGGTCACATTTCTGAATTATTTTGAAAAGAGATTTCTATAACCTTTTTTGAAAAAATAAAAAAAACTTCCTTTAGAAATAGAGAACGAATAGATGTGTTATTTCTGGACAGTGAAAAACTAATTGCACCACACGTTGTGTCCGCGCGGTGATCTGGGCATCCTCGCGCTGGAGCTGCGCGCTTCTCTGCTGATGATGTCATCCGGCGTCAGCGCGTCGGCGGAGCTGATGACGTCACTGCGCGTCCCGAGCGCGCTGGAGGATCGCAGCAGCAGCAGCAGCGAAGAGCGACGCGACCGTGGCTCCGGCGGCCGGGATCGAGCGACGCCCAGCCGGACACCGAGCGAGGAGACGATGGAGGCTGTAGCGGAGGAGCTGCGGGCCGGCTCCCGGATCCCGGTGACCGTCGAGCAGATCGTCAACGACACGCTGGTGGTGACGCTCACGTACCGAGAGAAGAGCTACACCGGAGTCCTGCTGGACTGCAGCAGAAAGTGAGTCGCCTTTTCTTTGTGCTTTTAGTGCAAAAACACACTTTGGTCAGGGCAGGCCCACACTAGGCCAGAACAACACGAGCAGGCCTTGATCAGAGACAATGAGAAGAGCAGCAGCCATCATCTTCATCATCTTCACGATATCAACGCGAATAAACCGACTCTTTGTGTCGGATTGTGGGATTTTTCTCGAGAGTAGATTGTTTGATCTTTCGGCTTTAGTCACGTAGCATCAGGAGCTCTTTGATCTTACATTGTAACATTGTATCATTTCCAGCTGAAACATTGATTGATGCTTTCACGCGCAGTTATCATCCAGCTTTCACGAATTGGGTCACACAGTCAGTTTAATCGAGCTCAATCAGCATTATTCTTCATGAAGGGTCAGATGGCATTGTTCTAGCAGCCTACCTGTCCTGGACACACATTCAGTTTAAAGGTCAAATACTGCTCAACTAATCCCGTCTAAATGCAGTTTTGGAATTAAAGTCCGATGTTTTTCTTATAAAATCTCACATGATGCCTTTGATTGTTTACCTGTTTTCTCAGACTCATAATGAGCTGTCATTGTCTACAATCAGTTCACCTTAGGGCTGCTCAATTATGACAAACCATAATGTCGATTATTCTCTTGAGATTGTAATTACAATCAACACAATTTACATTGAATTGTGTTTGAAGCAACTGCATGCTGTATTTTATAAGAAATGTGCTTTCAATAAAGCACTTTAAAGCAGCAGAAGTTGTATTGCTTGTCTATGGTACAAGGCCTCAAATGTCAAATATATATATTGATTGGTTTCTTCTTAAAATAAAAAGTAAAACATATCCATGGTATTATAATGTTATGCTAAAACGATGGAGGAAAAAAAACACATCTTAAGCATGCAGGATAACATAAGTGGACTTAGAATGATTATGTAATCGTGGCATCTTTAATAAATGTGATTAATGATCACAGCCCTAGTTCACCTTGTTATACCAATGTTATTTTCAGGTTTTATGGTTTATTGTAAAATAATGTCACTCATTATAATTTCCATTATAAACAACATCTATAATATGAACATAGACACTGCATCAGAATATTATAGAGACAGCTGAGAAAAAAAGAAAGAAAATAAATATCGTCTGCATTCCAGAGCTCCGTTTAGGGTTCACTGTTTATATTCGTACGTTTACGCAGTATTCCATATATTTGGTTTAAATGTTAAATATTCTGACAGCTTCTGATATAAACCGTCCACATATGCTGGGTTTTATTTTCAGCTGTTGTTAATTGCTTGTGAATCTAGTGCAAACCTGAAGTATTAATGCCTTTTTGCGGAAGAATGATCATAGATGTGTGACTCTCCTCCGTTTGTTAAATCTCTGCTCCGCTCTGAGCTGTGGTTGTTCCTGTTTGTCATCATGTGTCACGTCCTGAATCATCGCCGGTCGCTGGACATACTGTGCTGCGTTCAGAATATCATACTAACTGCACACTTTGTCTCTGTAGATGACCTAGTGATTACACGGTGTACAATACAGTGTCCCATAATGCAGTGCGCTCAACCTTTAAAATGGCAAAATAAGCTGCATGCACTGTAAAAAAATATATTTTGCAAAGTTGTAAATAAAGATTATTGAAATATGTTTGCTAGAAAATACTACTTCAGTCTCTGGACTTCAAAACATTGTTTGTTTAATTCAGTGTGTTGCTTGATGTTTGACACACAACTCGATTTAAGAAAAAAAAAGACAGAATTGTGCTAATTTTGTTTTTCAAAATTAATTTACAAATGGAAAATAAGTTGCATTCACTGTAAAAATGATTTTTCAATGTTGCATTAAATAAAGATCTTTGGAGAGTTTTACTAGAAAATACTCATGTTTTTCTACTTTAGAATTTCACATTTAATTCTGTGTGTTCCCTGACATTTCTTCTGCACCGATTGTTCTCCAGTGCACTGAAATAAGTATCTGAAACATTTATCATAGAATTGCGTCGGAGTAGTCGGTAAGTGTTCGTCCTGAACAGCCTGAGAGTGTTTAAATAGCATCACCGTCTGTCATGAGCTGTTATAAATATTCTGATTATGCAATGAAATGTTTTCTTACACCTACACGGCGGTGGTTTTTGGATTCTCGTGTTTTATTTTTCATCAAACACCGTCTCAGATGATTGGTGTTTATTGCCTGAGGGCTTCTGCCTCTTGTCCCCACAGGACGTCCTACTAAGGTTTAATTGATAATCCCAGCACAATCAGATTCAGGGCTGGATGTCTCCTGGGCCTCTCCTGTGTCCCGCTGGTTTATGGGATTGTTTTCGTTCAGTGAGGTGGAGAGGGATCCGGATCTCGTCCCGGTGGTCTCTTTGTCTGTCGTTTCTAAACGCACACATCCGTGACGCTCAGGTTGACTTCTGCTCACCTCGAGGAGCCAGTCAGAGGAAAAAAGTCAGAATTGCATGCATGATATAAAATCAGAAGTGTGCGACATAAACTCACAGTTCTAAGAAGAAAAGTCACAATAAACTTTTTTTATTTTTTGTTCTGTGGTGAAAATAAAAAAAAACTGAATTCTAAACTTGTAATTGTGAGACGTTGAGTCATAATATTTATATTTATCTATTCTGACTTTTTTCCTCAGAATTGCTTATATCTTTTAATTCTGAGTTTGGGTTAAAGACAGAAATTAGTGTCCAAGCATCAAAACATTAAAGTTTAATACAGCTTTCAATTCTCTCTCTCTCTCTCTCTCATAAACTTTTACAATGATTTACAGAAAACACCTTCTAAAATGTCATTCAGCATAACAATAGTTAATATAGAAAACCTTGTCCGGCATATTTAGATCAAGATCATTAGATGACATTAAAAGATATCAGTTCAGCCCTAAAATCCTAATTAATTGTTATTTTAAATCTTAACCAATCTATTCTTTAAACCACTAGGATTTACGTTTTTATATAGTTATTAATTAAATGTAATAACATTTAGTATTATACTTTAATAAGAATACTATCATGAAAGCAATTTAGATTTTAACATGAATAAATCGGTTACACCGAATGACAATAGAACATTATTTATAGAACTTTTTAAGTTATCAAAAACATTAGACACTTGCATTAATTATAACTCGTTGTGCAGTAATTACAGTAGTGAAGTGTTGGGGAGATCATGTGCCTAATTGTTATGAAAACAATGTCAGTGCTAATAATAATAATGGCTATCCTGAAATAGTCTTAAAAGTTGTATTTTTCAAATGTGACCTTGACGAGTTTTTCTGAGATTCACCCAAATATATTTAAGTTCTCAAGAGTTTCTAAGAATAAGAGTTTTGGGAGATGAAGCGGTATCTGTGGTGTGTTTTTAAAGAATATAAGAACAAATAGGTGTGGTTATGTGTCGCATGATACAACTGGTTTATTAACCTGTTTTTCTGGTCAAGAGTCAGCTTGCCGTTAGAAATGATTAATCGTGTTTTTCTGTTCTTGAGCGTTCAGAGGTTTTGAAACAATGTGATGGTGTTAAAAATAAGGACATTTAAAGGTAACTGTGCCATCTTAGATTACTGTTAACTAAATACAAAGCCATAAAAATTTATTATTTGATATAAACATGAACTGTTCTTTCAGTTAGTTTCCCAATTTCGTTTAGTTTGTTGAAGTACTTAACTAAAATGTTTTTTTTTTTTACATAATGACACAAAACACAAATGTCTAAAACTTTGTAAAGATTGTGGCTTCCCGACACTATCTGTTCGTCCAAACAATGGCGGACGGAGGAGTGTCAGAAAACCAATGTAAAAAAAAAAACTGCGCTAGGCTAACTGAGACTCGTCATAGTACTTGCATATCATTGCTCTTTTGTTGATCTCGATTGCTTTCATTCCTATAGTCGCTTAGGATAAAAATGTCTGCTAAATGACTAAATGTAAGAAATTAGCATCACACCAGTCAACAACTTGAGTTAAGTGAAATTATTGGCTCTTATGTTCCTTCTTGACTCTTTTCTGTAGGACTGGGCTGTTTTGCCTTCCAGACATTGTTGGAAAATCTGAAGATAGCCTCATGTTGAAACCGGACTGTGAAGTCTCGAGTGAAGAGGCTTCCGCTGAACCCGTTAGTGAGCCAACACAGAGACCAAAAGATGAGAACACGGAGCCTGAGATGGCCCCCCCGCCTGCTCCCGTACCTATCCCAGTGCAGCCGGGTCAGCCCACATACCCGCCGTATTTCGAAGGTGCCCCGTTTCCTCAGCCCATGTGGGTCCGGCACACATACAACCAATGGGTACCACAACCACCACCTCGTCCAATCAAGAGGAAGAAGAGACGAAGTCGAGAACCTGGAAGGATGACCATGAGCACAATCCGACTGAGACCTCGGCAGGTGCTGTGCGAGAGATGCAAAAACACACTCAACAGTGACGAGGAGAGCAAAGATGGACCAACGGAGGCCAAGACGTCCAGGAAGGAGAACGCTCCTCAATCTGAGGAGGACACTAAACCAACCCCAGCCAAGAGGAAGGAGGATGGAGACAACAACAACAAAGAGTCAAAGAGACGAGAGGAATCAATGATCTATGACAGCAAACGCTTTCGGAAGGACAAGAAGGATGATGAGAAGTTTCCTGGAGGGAGCATCATTCCCCATAGCCCCGTGATTAAGATCTCTTATAGCACTCCACAAGGCAAAGGCGAAGTGATAAAGATCCCCTCGAGGGTTCACGGTTCTGTCAAACCCTTCTGCCCGAAGCAGCTTCTGCAGAACGGCCACAGAGAGCACAACGCTTCTGAGGAATCCCAAAAAGTCGTGCAATCTCCTGTAGACTCCATCCGAACGGGTCTTACCATTTCCATTCCCAAACTCAAGCTCCCAAAGTTGAGTAATCCGGACGCTCCTTCGCCCAAGATACGCTTGAGATCCCGGGCGGACGGAGCGGAGCAGGTGTCCGTGTACGAGGCAGAACTGGTGGATGGCGTTCGGAGGAAAAGTCCTAGAGTTCCCAACTCTCAGTCTGAAGATGGTGTGGAGAAGAGTTCGCTAGAGCTTTGGTCAGGAGAGGAAGTGGAACGACACGGCGACTTGACTTTACTCATCAACTTCCGGAAGAGGAAAGCGGACTCCTCGAGCCTCTCCGTGTGCAGTAGTGACAGTCTAGACGAGTCCAAGTCGTTCAGCTCCGATGGAACGTCGCCGGAAATCTGCGATCTTGCTCCAGGCGACGATATCGCAGTCTCGTCTTCCTCTCAAGGGGAAAGTAAGACTGTTCCGCCTCTAACTGTACGACTGCACACTCGCAGCATGACTAAATGTGTGACCGAGGAAGGTCATGCCGTAACAGTGGGTGATGTTGTTTGGGGGAAGATCCACGGATTTCCTTGGTGGCCTGCGCGGATACTCAGTATTAGCGGTGCTCGTAGAGAAGAAGGTGAGGTCGATGCTCCTTGGCCCGAAGCTAAAGTCTCCTGGTTCGGTTCTCCCACCACCTCCCAACTCTCGGTTGCCAAACTCTCGCCATTCCGCGAATTCTTCAGGTCACGCTTTAACCGGAAGAAGAAAGGGATGTACCGCCGTGCCATCATGGAGGCCGCCAAGGCGGTGGGACACATGGGTGCCGAAATCACATCTCTACTGGCTCACTGCGAGACTTAGGTGAGTCTTACTTTTGTGAAATGACGAGCAAAGCATGATTTAGTTTTGACGCAGCAGATTGCTTTCCAAGGATTGAGCGGCTCGACCCATGCGCTCTAGAATGTTTAATCTTTGCTCAGCATCTGTGCTATTTCTCTCTAGAAGAGATACAATTGTGTCTTGGTTTTGTTGTTCTATTGTTTCTTCTTCAGATGTAAAACAGTGGCTTTGGGCCTGTGTTATCACCTTGTGGCCCAAAAAAAACAAAACAAACACTGTGTATTTGTCTCCAAAAATATTCAATCTGCATTCTAAACGTACAGAGTGCTCACAGTTAGAGAAATCAGGCAATGCATGTACAATGTCAATATTGAAATTTGCAGCTTCACCCTTGCGTAAGTGTAACAAAAGAAAGTGTACTTCAAGCTTTACTGTTCTTTGCATTCTTTTAAAGGAATTATTAACCCAAATTTTCATTTATTCACCTGCATGCCTTACCAAATCCAAACAACTTTTCTTCTGTGGAACATAAAAATAAATGTTTTGCAAGTGTTTTGTGGTGATGCTCTTTGCACTGCATGATTCTTAAGTGCTTTTAGGTTGATTTAGTAGTGCTTTGATCAGGGCTTTCAGATTTGGAATGAATGTGGTCACATAACATCTCTTGTGTTTTTAGGTGCACATTTTCTTTAAATTTCATATCTCTAAAAGTTATTGAAAACAGTAGGCTTCATTTCTGTGTTGTACAGAAATGTCTTTAACTTCCCGGTTGGTTCACATGGCCTCAGTTTCTTTGGAGATTGCTAGGTCACCTCATGTTTATTGAGGATCAGATGCAGTCTTGCTTCAATATTGGCTCAAGCTCACAAACTTCTCCCACTGCCAGTGATTGGACTCCTGAATTTCCCTCCTGCCATATTTAGTCACATCTACCACTGTGCTTTGCATGTCAATGCATTGTTATGCATCATTTGTGCATTTTTTTATGCATGCATTTTGATTCTTCATTTGTGCATTTTTATATGCATTCAGTATTAATATCTATCAGGATTTTGGTGGTTTTTTATGCATAGTTTTTATGAATGCATTTTTGTATTCTCTTTACATAAAATCCTTGACTCACAACAATTTGTTTATAGCATGTTGACGTCATTCTCAAATAAGCACATCAATGCACAGTTTATGCAAATACTGTGTTTAAATAATGCAGTTTAACTTTTTTACCGTTGTGTCTCCTCATGTATCTGTTTGTATTTCTCTCTGCAGAGGACGAGGACGGCAATAGACTGGCTGTCATTCAGGGTTTTGCAGGTGCTCCCAGGACGTGGTGATCTCCCCGGGTGGAGAGCGCCTTCGTTTGCCACGGATATCATGAGGGAAGGTGCTTTATTTCCTCCCACACACGGCTGTTGGAAGAAAACGCGATGTGCGGACTGTGTACGAGGGGCCACGAGGAGAATGTGGGAGCCTCGGAGCGAACAATTCCCCTGTTTGTCTCTCCATTTTCATTTGTTTGCTTTTTAGGATGTACGTTATATTAGAACAAGTAGCTCGACACTAAATCCGAATGTATTTATTCACAAAAACACTCGACCGGTGACTGGCCTCCTGTAAGATCACACTGCTGCTGTTTCTTATCCGTATTATAATACAAAGCGACAAGTCTTACTGTGTCTCTTTCTTTAGATTATGAAAATGTGAACTTCCTTTTTGCATCATGTAGGTCTTACACCATGCAGTATGTCAGTTTGTCCATCGCTTCACTTTCTCTGTCCTCTCCAAGTAATATCTCTCTCTCTCTCTCTCTCGTATGTCTCTCCGTCCTCTTCTTCACTCTGATTATATGATGTTTTGCTTTAATTATTTAATGTGTCACGTTAAGAGAAGCACTTTATCCGTACCTTGGTGGCCTGCTGTGAACACTAACTCCAGTTTGCAGACTCTCGGAGGAACCAACCCCTTGCTTTTGAAGTGATTTTTAGTTTTTTATGATGCAGATTTCGATTAAAGGACGCTTTCAGGAAGTTCTGTACACTGTATTCTCACATTTAGCCCAGTTTATGTTGCTTTCCTCCTTTATGAAATGTTCCACTGGAGATCTGGAGAGAACTGTACGCTCCTATGCACCGTCTCTTTTATTAAAGCATAAAAAGCAGTGTGTTGTGATCGTGTGTGTGCTGATGCTGAATGAGTGAATATCTGTGAAGCAGGAACGACCTGGGGACGTCTTTACATCTGCCACGGCTCGACACGATGGAGTTTTTTAAATGTCCTGTAAATAGAATAAAATTTAAAAGCAATGCTCTTTTGCACGTGTGGTTTAGTTCCCAAACGCTGAGGTAAATGAGGCACTCGCTGACCGAACTCTCGTTTAGTTCACTCGTCAAACACAATGCTTTTATAGCCGTTGCCTGAACAAAGCTCGTGCCTTTGTGTTAAATTTGAAAGTGTGTTGACTGCTGTATCATTTGTGCATTTTTATGCATAATTTGTGCATGCATCTTTTACCCATCATTTGTGTTTTTATGCATGCATAATTAGTACATTTTTGTATTCTCTCTTTATATAAAATCCTTGACTCACAACAAACTGCCAATGGTTTGTTTTTAGCGTGTTGGCATCATAATCAAATAAGCATATCAATGCACAGTGCACACAAATATTGGGTTTAAATAATGCAGTTGCCACTCACATTCATTACACTCGTCTCAGACTCGATGCTTTTCATAGCTGTTGCCTAAACAAAGTTTGTGCCTTTGTGTTAAATGTGAAAGCGTGTTGACAGCCGCAGCAGCTCATGACGCACGATCTCTCAAATGTGAGTGGTTTGCATTCACAAACTGGTTAACAATGTAACTTTATAGTTTGACTTGGATGAGAAGTGTGCTACTCCTCTTCAGAGCCTCATACAGGCCTCTAAACATTAGATTGGCTGCACTAAACATTTCATTTTATTGACCGGCGAATGAGTTGGTTTCCGCTTATGATAGACATTGCAGTGATTGTGTTGTGAAAGACTGATTGATTTCAACACTGCGGAGCTCTTGATGATCTTACTGAAGCTTTCTGCTGTTTGACCTGTGTTTGGTCTTCATTTACTCGACTGACTACACACACAAAACTGCTAGTTAACTTAATTTTCTGCTCAAGATAAGAGCGTTTTGATCGTAGCTGTCAAACCAAGATTTATTCAGATGCTTCTCACAATTTATATATTTATAACTATATTGTCCTGCTAATGATATTTGGTGTCGGAATAGTTTTTGGTTTGACTGTACATAGTTTTTAGTAGATTCAGGAGGAAAACCCTGAGCAGAAACGGTGTAACGCTCGTCTCCGGAGTGTGCTTGTGTTTCCTGAGACTGTCTTTGGCTTTCTTGATCTAAACTGAATGCCTCCTCCTCTTGACTTCCTGGAAGCACACAGTGTTCATGTGTTAAACGTCTGAGAGAGATAAAGTCCTTCAGACCACAGAAACTCATTCTGACTCCTCATCATCATCACTCATGAAGCTGGTGGTTTTCATTCTGCTGAGTTCATGGTTTAACTTCCTGCACTCGTGACTCAACGGATCCATGTCAGGAGAACTGTAGAAATGTCCATATCTCAGGAGAACAGAAGAAATGATGCTCTGCAGTGAGAGGACGCATGCATGGACCTTTAAGATCTTTTATTGATTTATTTAATGATTTTATTTTCATTAATTAAGTGTTTAACATTACAATTTTCATTGACAGAGGGACAAAAAAAATCTCATTATAGTATAACAGAGGAAAGTTAATAACTAATTCAAGTGCACATGTATTATTTTAGAAGTGTAGTTGAATTTTAACATTGTGGTACTGAACTGAATTTATATCCTTTTTATAGAAAGATTTGAAAAGAAACACACAGAAAGATTATAGAAAGATTATTTAGTGTAATATTATATCATATTAGTGTATAATTTTTGCCTTATGTCAAGAAAAGAATGTCATTGTTCATTCATTTTTATTGTTTTCATTTTTTGTTTGTTTTTAAGTCTCTATTTTAGTTTAATTTGAACTTTTAATGAAAGTACATTTTCTTTCTTGCTTGAAAAAAATACCTGAAAGAAATAATATTGAATATTCTAATCTGGAAGAAAAAAAATTTGATGTATTATATACATACAGCTGTCTGTGTTCAGGAAGAGTGTGTGTCTACTGTGTGTATAAATATATATATATATAAGTAATGTGTGTGTGTTCAGTAATGAAGGGTGCGGCGCTAGTAAACCAGATCCAGGTCTCTGGATGATCTCCAACACCACATTTGGATCTTTTCTCCTGTTTTTCTCTTTCAAGACGTCTTGATGTCTCTGATCTGAGCGTGAACATCACTCCAGTCTCACTGACGTCTCCTGCCATTATAATTCAGTGTGTGTGTGTGTGTGTGTGTGTGTGTGTGTGCGCGCCGATAATCTTTCCTACATGCACACTTCCACATATTCAAACTTGAGATCCAGCGGCATTTATTTCATCTTTATGAGACTATATGAATATGCTAAGATGTGAATCAGTGTTATTTTTTCATTGAGAACGTATTACATATTTTTTATTATTAGTTTTTTCTTTTATATTTTTCACTTTATTTTTGTTTAAGTTTTAGTGATTTCTATTTGGTGTTTTTGTCTTTTGTTTTAGATTTTATATAAATATGTCTGTGATTGTATTCATTTTTATTTTCTGTTTTAGTTCTTATTTTATATAGTTCTTATTAATAGTTTCAATTAGTTGTATTTTTATTTTACTTTTCTTAGTCATTTTTTATTGTTTTTGTCATTTTTTAATAGCTTTTTTATTTCAGTTTATTTATTTTAGTTTTTATCTTTTAGTTAAGTAGGCTACATCAAGTTAAACTAAAAAAATTATTCAATAAAATATTTTCTTTTTTTCAATTAAGTTTTAGAGATTTTGTTGAGTGATTCTGATATTGTTTTTTAATAATCTACACATTTTCGCCTTAATTATTGGTTCAGTTTTAGATCTAGTTATTTTATTTTTTTAAAAGTGAATACATTTACATTTATGCATTTAGAAAACACTTTTATCCAAAGCGACTTACAATGCATTCAGGCTATACATTTATTTAAATTTTTTTTCCAGTGTGTAGAACTATATTTGTTTCTTCGACATCTAGCTGAAATAAAACAAGTTTAAGTTTTTTGTTTTTGTTTATAACAGAAATGGTTTTATGTTCATAGCTTTAGTTAACTATAATAACCCTGATGTTTAAATA
>NC_081768.1:549034-591534 GCF_963082965.1 Carassius carassius
CAACATTTTGTATTTGTAATTAAATTATTGTCATGTCTGTTTCTACTCTCTGTGAGTGTTTGTGTGAGAGTGTGTGTGTATTATGTTCGATACATTCCCGAACACACACACACACACACACACTGTAGTACTGTAGTCTAGAGTAAACAACAGTCATTTTACACTGGGGCTTTACCCAGGAAAAAACACTTCCTGATGACGCTCTCTCTCTCAGTCTGTCTTTCTCACTCTTTGCGTGTGTCTCTCTGTGTGTGTGTGTGTGTGTGTGTGTGTGTGTGTGTTCTTGTTTTTGTGTCATATCAGGACACAACTCTGTATAATGTCATGGGTATGACACAGGTATTACAAGGAGAGGGTGACTTATGAGGACATAACCCATGTCCCCATTTTTCAAAACGCTTATAAATCATACAGAATGAGTTTTTTTGAGAAAGTAAAAATGCAGAAAGTTTCCTGTGAGGGTTAGGGTTAGGTGTAGGGTTGGTGTAGGGCCAGAGAATATACAGTTTGTACAGTATAAAAACCATTAAGTGTATATATGTGTGTGTGTGTGTGTGAGAGAGAGAGAGTCTGTGTGTGTGTGTGTGTGTGTGTGTGTGTGTTGAAAGTGTACTTGGATCAGAACATTTTGATCCAAGAGGATCTTCTCTGCTCTGATTGTCTTTGTGTGTTTGTGTGCACAACAATACAGTGATGATATCAGACAGTGATACTATGGAATGTAAAAAATATTTAGAATTAGTTTTTTATGGAACAATTTATTGAACCATGAGACCATATATTTAAAAAAAGTTTGCATATACAGTACAGACCAAAAGTTTGGACACACCTTCTCATTCAAAGAGTTTTCTTTATTTTCATGACTATGAAGATTGTAGAGTCACACTGAAGGCATCAAGGGCTATTTGAGCAAGAAGGAGAGTGATGGGGTGCTGCGCCAGATGACCTGGCCTCCACAGTCACCGGACCTGAACCCAATCGAGATGGTTTAGGGGTGAGCTGGACCGCAGACAGAAGGCAAAAGGGCCAACAAGTGCTAAGCATCTCTCGGGGAACTCCTTCAAGACTGTTGGAAGACCATTTCAGGTGACTACCTCTTGAAGCTCATCAAGAGAAAGCCAAGAGTGTGCAAAGCAGTAATCAAAGCAAAAGGTGGCTACTCTGAAGAACCTACAATATGACATATTTTCAGTTGTTTCACACTTTTTTCTTATGTATATAATTCCATATATAATTCCACATGTGTTAATTCATAGTTTTGATGCCTTCAGTGTGAATCTACAATTTTCATAGTCATGAAAATAAAGAAACCTCTTTGAATGAGAAGGTGTGTCCAAACTTTAGATCTGTACTGTAAGGTTCATCAGGCTTGTAAAGCTCATATAGTAAGAATATATGGCGAGAACAATTTCTGCTGCTTGTGCTGTAAATCAGTGAGATGTTTCTAACAGTAGAGCAGATACTGATATAAACTGATCTGAACATCACTCTTTATCTCCAGTAATGTGTCGAGATGTAAATGATCCGCACATATAACACAGTGATGGAGAGCTGAAGAAATCAAGGCTCCTCAGAAGATGTGAGATGTTCTGGAGGCTTGTGAAGATCATTCCTCCGCCGAGGAACAGTGAAAGTAAAGCTTCTGGAAACAAACGCTCCTCAAAAGATCCTGAGGATCAGATTTGAGACTCTGAAACATGATTGATGGAGAATCAAGTAACTGATGGATTCAGAGTCTGATTCAGAAATCTCTGACTGAAGGGAAGTGTGTTTCTGTGTTTGAGTGGCTCCATCTGCTGGCATTAAAGTGAAACTGATGAGAGCACAAATAAAACATCAGCCTCATTTATATCAAATGCACGAATGATTCTTTATTATATTAATTTACGTTTTATTGTGCTAATGTAATTAAGACATTAATACTTTTATGTATCAAGGATGCATTAAACTGATCAAAAGTGACACGAAAAAACTTGTATAATGCTGCTATAAAGATTTCTATTTCTAATAAATGCTGTTCTTCTGAACTTTCTGTTCATCTGTAAATCCTGAAAAATTAAATACATCACAGTTTCCACAAAAATATTGAGCAGCACAACTGTGTTCAACATTGATAATAATCAGAAATGTTTCTTAAGCAGTAAATCATCATATTATCATGATTTCTGAAGATCATGTGACACTGAAGACTGGAGGAATGATGCTGAAAATACAGCGGAGCATCACAGAAATACATTACACTTTAACACAGATTCACACAGAAAACAGATGTTTTAAACGGTCATAATATTTCATATTTTTTAGTGTATATTTTATCAAATAAATGCAGCCTCGATGAGCAGTTTTAGTTGTATTTTCTGATCTGTCTCAGTGTTTGTGCTCGTCTAACAGTTCTTAAGCATTATTATTTTTTTAAATAACTTCATAATATGCTCATCACTGTAATCCACTTAGATGTTTTTTTTTTCCTGTCAGTGTTTTTCATAGTTTCTCAGTGTCTCAGTAGCCCATAGTATGCAAAATGTATTTTTATTTACTCTATTATTATTAGTTCTGGACAGGTTTCATGAAATTGAACATAAAGACATGAGTGGGTTAGGAATATATATGAAAATGAAAATGAATGAATTAATATTTATTTATATTGTATACTCATAAACAAATGCATATCTACTAAAAATTAAAACTTACAATATGTCTTTGTCAGCTAAAAATAAGAACTTATATTTTGCATTTTGCTTTATATATTTGCATTGTGATATTATTTTTTTTATTAAGAAGATAGTATTCTTATTTCTTTAATGCACTAAAATGCATTTTCTTGTCAGTATTTTCTTTTTTTTGTAATCTTTCTTAGTTTCTTTTTTATATTGGTTAATTTGATGTATATTGCGATTTTGTTTTACATTTTTTGTTAAAGTTTTAGTTATGCGGTTTTGTCATTTTTATTATTTGTTGATTTTTTTTTACAAAAATGTCTAAATAGATTTTATTAATTTCAAATGATTTTAAGTTAAACTAAATGAAAAAATATATATAATTTTATTTCTGTTCATCTCTTATCTCAGGTAACAAAGTTTTTTTTAATGGTTTTAGTTTTAATTAATTACTATAATAACCCTGCTTTGATTGCAGTTTTGAGATGTCTTCTGAAACTCTTCTGGGAGATTCTGAGGTCTTGTACTGAGGAGAAACGTCTGAGAATCAGCAGTCAGTTCATCAGTTGTGCTCGCTTGATGTTGATGTAATGATGCTGAAAATACAGCGGAGCATCACAGAAATAAATTACACTTTAACACAGATTCACACAGAAAACAGATGTTTTACATTAGAATAATATTTCACTGTTTTTACTGTATTTTTCTAATCAAATAAATGTAGTCTTGGTGAACAAAAGTCACTTCTTTCCAAAACATAAAAAAAAAAAAAAAAAAAAAAAAAATATATATATATATACTGACCTAAATTGTAACTGAAAATATCACAATAAGTTTAACTTGTATATTGCATAATATAAAAAAAATATATTTAATTTTTTTAACAGTTTTACTTTTAGTTTTATTTAGCAGTGAAGAAGCTAAAACCTGAAAATATGCCTTTTATTTATATTTGTAGATATTTTTTAGGATTTTGGGGTGAAATATGATGTGCACGTGTTTTGTGAGCCTCATCCATAAGGATCTGACCTGGAATGATGTATTGTGGTATATGTCAATGTTCAGAGGCATGTTACATTTATGAGTTTATATTTATAAGTAAAATGTAGGCCACACTGTTAATTTTCTTTCCAAAATAGTCACGGGTGCAGGGATTTTACGGGTGTCCTGTGAGAGCTGAAGTAGGACAGTCACTCTGAGCACAAACCCGCAGGAATAGAAGAAATATGTCACCGATTTATGGCTTAGCTAAAGCTGGAAACAGAGATTTTGTGCATCAGCTAAATTAAAATCACATGCGAGGTTAATTGGAGCCTCCAGAGTCAGAAAATAGACACAGAGAGCCGAGCTGAACACGGGTCTGTTCTGATTTCCTCCACACACAGACCCAAGAACGAACCCAGAGGATAATCTTCTGTTCTCAGTCACTGAATCTCCAGGATTACAGAAACACAGAGAGACTCTGCAGAAGATGCTGTCCTTTTAATTTCGTTGAGATACTGTTATAGTTTTATTAATAGTTTGAATTATACTTCTTTTTCATATTTTCTGTATTAATTTTATTTTATAGTTGTAGTACTTTTTTGTCATTTAGTTTTTGGTTTTTCGGATTTGCCTACAAAGTATTTTATTTTCATTTTTGAATGTTATTTCACATCAGGTTAAACTAAACAGAAAAGAGAATGTTGCCACCACCAGTGTGCAGTGTTATGTACTCAGGATTATGAGATACTGTATAAACTCAGAAACTTGCATGATATAAACTCAGAATTATGAAATATAAACTCAGAATTATGAGATATAAACTCAGAATTATGAAATATAAACTCAGAATTATGAGATATAAACTCAGAATTATGAGATATAAACTCAGAATTATGAGATATAAACTCAGAAACTTGTGTGATATAAACTCAGAATTATGAGATATAAACTCAGAAACTTGCGTGATATAAACTCAGAATTATGAGATATAAACTCAGAAACTTGCGTGATATAAACTCAGAATTATGAGATATAAACTCAGAAACTTGCGTGATATAAACTCAGAATTATGAGATATAAACTCAGAAACTTGCGTGATATAAACTCAGAACTATGAGATATAAACTCAGAAACTTGCGTGATATAAACTCAGAATTATGAGATATAAACTCAGCAACTTGCGTGATATAAACTCAGAATTATGAGATATAAACTCAGAATGCGAGATTTAAACTCAGGGCCCATATTCACAAAACATCTTAAGGCTGAAAGTAGCTCAATAGTTCTCAAAAATCGTAAAAATAATGAGCATGACAGTCGTACATTCAGGACTCCTACATTATTGAGTAGTGTATTTCGAGTCTTTTACAAAGTGTTTTAGCACTAAAACTAGCTCCTTAATCTGTGAAACATTAGAATCAGTGAAGAGGAGTCCTAAGTCAATAAGACCAAGCCACCAACTCTTAAATAGCTGTTGCTCGCAATCTGCATCTGAACAGAAACAGATATAAACTCAGAATTATGAGATATAAACTCAGAAACTTGCATGATATAAACTCAGAATTATGAGATATAAACTCAGAAACTTGCGTGATATAAACTCAGAATTATGAGATATAAACTCAGAATTATGAGATATAAACTCAGAAACTTGCGTGATATAAACTCAGAATTATGAGATATAAACTCAGAAACTTGCGTGATATAAACTCAGAATTATGAGATATAAACTCAGAAACTTGCGTGATATAAACTCAGAATTATGAGATATAAACTCAGAAACTTGCATGATATAAACTCAGAATTATGAGATATAAACTCAGAAACTTGCGTGATATAAACTCAGAATTATGAGATATAAACTCAGAAACTTGCGTGATATAAACTCAGAATTATGAGATATAAACTCAGAAACTTGCGTGATATAAACTCAGAATTATGAGATATAAACTCAGAAACTTGCGTGATTTAAACTCAGAATTATGAGATATAAACTCAGAAACTTGCGTGATATAAACTCAGAATTATGAGATATAAACTCAGAAACTTGCATGATATAAACTCAGAATTATGAGATATAAACTCAGAAACTTGCGTGATATAAACTCAGAATTATGAGATATAAACTCAGAAACTTGCGTGATATAAACTCAGAATTATGAGATATAAACTCAGAAACTTGCGTGATATAAACTCAGAATTATGAGATATAAACTCAGAATGCGAGATTTAAACTCAGAATTATGAGATATAAACTCAGAAACTTGCGTGATATAAACTCAGAACTATGAGATATAAACTCAGAAACTTGCGTGATATAAACTCAGAATTATGAGATATAAACTCAGAAACTTGCGTGATATAAACTCAGAATTATGAGATATAAACTCAGAATGCGAGATTTAAACTCAGGGCCCATATTCACAAAACATCTTAAGGCTGAAAGTAGCTCAATAGTTCTCAAAAATCGTAAAAATAATGAGCATGACAGTCGTACATTCAGGACTCCTACATTATTGAGTAGTGTATTTCGAGTCTTTTACAAAGTGTTTTAGCACTAAAACTAGCTCCTTAATCTGTGAAACATTAGAATCAGTGAAGAGGAGTCCTAAGTCAATAAGACCAAGCCACCAACTCTTAAATAGCTGTTGCTCGCAATCTGCATCTGAACAGAAACAGATATAAACTCAGAATTATGAGATATAAACTCAGAAACTTGCATGATATAAACTCAGAATTATGAGATATAAACTCAGAAACTTGCGTGATATAAACTCAGAATTATGAGATATAAACTCAGAATTATGAGATATAAACTCAGAAACTTGCGTGATATAAACTCAGAATTATGAGATATAAACTCAGAAACTTGCGTGATATAAACTCAGAATTATGAGATATAAACTCAGAAACTTGCATGATATAAACTCAGAATTATGAGATATAAACTCAGAAACTTGCGTGATATAAACTCAGAATTATGAGATATAAACTCAGAAACTTGCGTGATATAAACTCAGAATTATGAGATATAAACTCAGAATTATGAGATATAAACTCAGAAACTTGCGTGATATAAACTCAGAATTATGAGATATAAACTCAGAAACTTGCTTGATATAAACTCAGAATTATGAGATATAAACTCAGAAACTTGCGTGATATAAACTCAGAATTATGAGATATAAACTCAGAAACTTGCGTGATATAAACTCAGAATTATGAGATATAAACTCAGAAACTTGCGTGATATAAACTCAGAATTATGAGATATAAACTCAGCAACTTGCGTGATATAAACTCAGAATTATGAGATATAAACTCAGAATGCGAGATTTAAACTCAGGGCCCATATTCACAAAACATCTTAAGGCTGAAAGTAGCTCAATAGTTCTCAAAAATCGTAAAAATAATGAGCATGACAGTCGTACATTCAGGACTCCTACATTATTGAGTAGTGTATTTCGAGTCTTTTACAAAGTGTTTTAGCACTAAAACTAGCTCCTTAATCTGTGAAACATTAGAATCAGTGAAGAGGAGTCCTAAGTCAATAAGACCAAGCCACCAACTCTTAAATAGCTGTTGCTCGCAATCTGCATCTGAACAGAAACAGATATAAACTCAGAATTATGAGATATAAACTCAGAAACTTGCATGATATAAACTCAGAATTATGAGATATAAACTCAGAAACTTGCGTGATATAAACTCAGAATTATGAGATATAAACTCAGAATTATGAGATATAAACTCAGAAACTTGCGTGATATAAACTCAGAATTATGAGATATAAACTCAGAAACTTGCGTGATATAAACTCAGAATTATGAGATATAAACTCAGAAACTTGCGTGATATAAACTCAGAATTATGAGATATAAACTCAGAAACTTGCGTGATATAAACTCAGAATTATGAGATATAAACTCAGAAACTTGCGTGATATAAACTCAGAATTATGAGATATAAACTCAGAAACTTGCGTGATATAAACTCAGAATTATGAGATATAAACTCAGAAACTTGCGTGATATAAACTCAGAATTATGAGATATAAACTCAGAAACTTGCGTGATATAAACTCAGAATTATGAGATATAAACTCAGAAACTTGCATGATATAAACTCAGAATTATGAGATATAAACTCAGAAACTTGCGTGATATAAACTCAGAATTATGAGATATAAACTCAGAATTATGAGATATAAACTCAGAAACTTGCGTGATATAAACTCAGAATTATGAGATATAAACTCAGAAACTTGCGTGATATAAACTCAGAATTATGAGATATAAACTCAGAAACTTGCGTGATATAAACTCAGAATTATGAGATATAAACTCAGAAACTTGCGTGATATAAACTCAGAATTATGAGATATAAACTCAGAAACTTGCGTGATATAAACTCAGAATTATGAGATATAAACTCAGAAACTTGCGTGATATAAACTCAGAATTATGAGATATAAACTCAGAAACTTGCGTGATATAAACTCAGAATTATGAGATATAAACTCAGAAACTTGCGTGATATAAACTCAGAATTATGAGATATAAACTCAGAAACTTGCATGATATAAACTCAGAATTATGAGATATAAACTCAGAAACTTGCGTGATATAAACTCAGAATTATGAGATATAAACTCAGAATGCGAGATTTAAACTCAGAATTATGAGATATAAACTCAGAATGCGAGATTTAAACTCAGGGCCCATATTCACAAAACATCTTAAGGCTGAAAGTAGCTCAATAGTTCTCAAAAATCGTAAAAATAATGAGCATGACAGTCGTACATTCAGGACTCCTACATTATTGAGTAGTGTATTTCGAGTCTTTTACAAAGTGTTTTAGCACTAAAACTAGCTCCTTAATCTGTGAAACATTAGAATCAGTGAAGAGGAGTCCTAAGTCAATAAGACCAAGCCACCAACTCTTAAATAGCTGTTGCTCGCAATCTGCATCTGAACAGAAACATTTTAGAAACATTTAATGATAATGAGGCATAGCCTTTGGTTTTGGAGGTTATCCCAACTCCTATTTTTCCTTTGATTATATCCTTATTTCCCTTAACTAGTTGGGCAATAAATAACAGCTGTTCTTGAGAGGTTTTATTATTATTTTTTTTTACGTTTGCATGTATTACTGCCAGCCATGATTATTCTACTCTGTTAATAAAAAGGCAGTTTATATGCATATCTGCTAATTGTTCTTGAGAAGCACATATGTAAGCGGCTGACAATAAGCTGAACATATACTTGTTTAATCAGTGACACTAAGTCTGCATTTTAAAATCTTTTTTGAATGTGGGAACTAAAATTTTAATTTTTTAAACCTTTATTTTAAAACGGCAACATGATATTGTGCTCTGTAATATTTCTATAAATAAATCTCTGACAGAGGTTATCAACCAATCACTGTGTGCATAGTTAATGAGCACACTGACATCATCCATAGCAAGGAGGTCAGCCCCTCCCCCTCACTCTGAGTTTAAGACTTCTCTCTATTCCTTAGTAAAAGTTTGTCTCAGCAGCTTTGTGAATATGTTTTAAGAGAAAACTCTTAGCTAAAAGCAATTACCTGTCTTAAAAAAATTGCAATTAAAATTTTTTCCTGTTACATAAAGCAACTATTAAATGACGAATAATATGTTATTTTATTATCCTACATATTTTTCATCATGGAATATCCTGTTTCACTGAGAAATAGATTACATCATGTGTCAAATGTGTGGTCAGTGTCGTTTTATAGTGTCTTTAAAATCAAAGGAAGCTCAGATTTAGCTAAACCAGACAGAGTCAGTGGATTGAATAGTTGTTCCATGTAGCAACAGGAAAAAGTGTAAACACATGAAACACAAAAAGTGTGTCTTGAACTAATGCATCGGTGTCATTAACATGTGCCTCAAAGCCTCTCAGCTTCCCACGTTACTCAACTTCTGACTCTGATCTACAAGTGAAAGTGTTTATTATGCTTTCAGAAGGGCTGAATCACAGAGAACACACTCGCTGCTGCTGATTTCCAGGTTTTTCTATTTTTGGCCGGTTAAATCTGGTCGGCCTGTATAGAAGGGTGAAAGTTCACATTTTTTCTCCCAGACTGGAATTCTTCCATCAGATTTTCCATTACTCAGGCAGCGGTGGGCGGGGTGTGAGCGCATGCATGTTTACACACACACACACACACACACACACACACACACACACACACACACACACACAGACACACACACACACACACACACACACACACACACAGACACACACACACACACACACACACACACACACACGCACACACACACACACACACACACACACACACACACACACACACACACACACACACACACACACACAGACACACACACACACACACACACACACACACACACACACGCACACACACACACACACACACACACACACACACACACACACACAGGCATGCTAAAATAAACGTCTCTATCTGGTTTCCCCCGCCCTGCTGTGGGATATCCTGCTCTGGGAAGCAGTGTAGTATTTGCAGTGGATGAACACGTTACCTGGGAATGTTATCAGTGTTTACACAGATACGAACCCCTTTACACACTGTGTTTTTAATCCATTTCCACGGAATCATGTGTGTTCAGCCCACATTCGTTTTTATATCCTCAACGAAAGCTTTGTGTAATGCAAAATACTAACATTAGTCAAAAAAATCACTCATCACATTTCTTGTGACTTTTATGAAGGAATGTGACTTTGTATTTTTGTCTTGTACATCTAAACAGTCTTCAGACAAGATGCTTTTACTTGAAAAGCAAAATGACATCAGATTATTGAGTCTTGCTTTTTGAAAAATGTATGTTTATGCTTAAAACAATAAGAAATATCCACCAGAGAGGTCAGAAAAATGAAAACAAGATTATCTTTGTGGCTTTTATTTTAAGCATAAACTCACTTGGCTGTAAATAAGACATTATATATGTCATATTTGTTATTTTACATCTTAAGTAAATCTTGGTTTAAGAATGCTTAGATGTTTTACTGAAAAATAAGACAAAAAGTACACTGCAAAACAATAATGTCTTTCCCAGTATTTTTGTCTTGTTTTCCAGTACACATATCCATACATTCTTAAATTATAGGCTATATTTAAAAGCTTAAAATAAGAACAAATATCTGCCAAAGGGGTCAGAAGAGAAAAGAGATCATATTTCTGCCCCACTGATGGATATTTTCTTTTATTATAAACTCACACTTAAATCTGATACGTTTGAAAACAAGACTTCATATGTTAAGTCATTTTGTTTCTTATATTAATTTGATTTAAGAATAAGATTTGTATTGGAAAACAATACCACAACACTTAGTAAGAAACTTTTATTTTTTTTGCAGTGTGGTTCTTTCATTTCAGTGATTATTTTTGTCTACACTCTTAAAAATACAAGTGTTTTATCATGTCACGGAATAACTTTATTTCTCTAAATGGTTCCATAAAGAACCATTAACATCCGAAGAATCTTTTTTGTTTCACAAAAGGTTATTTTTTGGCGAAGGAAAGTTCTTCAGATAATAAAAAGGTAAGGAAGATATGGTTCTTTAAAGAACCTTTGATTGAATGCCTATTTTTCCAACCAAAAATGGTTCTTCTTTGGCATCTCTGTGGAGAACCTTTTAAGCACATTTATTTAAATTTTTTATAATCGTTTCAATAGCTGCTCTGGTTTCTTGTCCATGTGTTTATTTTTTTGGCATGTAGTCGTGTAATAAGTCAGATGGTTTGCATTAACAGCCTGATTTTGCAATAATCTCCATTAGAGACTCTGCTGAGACTCGTTTAGAAGGGAGTAGGCCTATTTGACATCCCTGTGCGCTGATGTAATACAGTGACAGAAAAACAGCCTGGAGTTCAAAGGCACTGGATTCATTTGAATCTAATTGATTCTCCTGCTTTGTTTTCAGCGATGGATCTCTGTCTGAAGTGTCAGTGCTGCGCTGCCTGAGCAGATTCAAGACTTCTAAAAGACACAAACACAGAACAAGTGCAACCTCAAAGGCATTGATATAGAATTATTTTGCTGTAAAGTTCATTGTTTTGACCCATTAAAGGAATAGTTTACACAAAATTTTGGGTGAACTCTCAGTTTATCTGAGATCAGGGTGAGTGTGTTTCTTCATCAGGTTTGTAGAAATGTAGCATTGCATCAGTGTCTCATCAATGGATGCTCTGCAGTGAATGGGTGCCGTCAGAATGAGAGTCTGATAAAAACATCACAATAGTCCACAGCACTCCAGTCCATCCAAGGCAGGTAAAATCAAAGCTGGAAGAGGCTGCACAAGCACATCAAGTGTAAACTGTGGCTAGTACAATAGCGCGCACACACACACACACACACACACACACACACACACACGCTGCTTATGTGCTGTCAGTCCCAGCTGTGGACGAATACCATTGAGCCACATGGCAGCTTCGTCTCTTAACTCGATCATCACCAGCCTGCTGTCATGTATGGACTGATGTAATCGTTAATAAACAGATGGCATGAAATCCCATCACTTTAGATTAAATGAGTGCATTCATAGGCACTATCTTATGTGAATCACATAATCCATTCAAAACATAGTCAACATTATTACAATTGAAAAGTTTTCTTTTGCAAAATATATAATTTTTTTTTCCCCCTGTAATGAATGATTAGATAAATACATGGATAAGTAAGATACATAATGATAAATTATAGATAAATAAATATAAAAAAGTAAAGAGAGGAAATTTTCATACAAAAATTATATCAGAACTATATTTAATAAAGCTATTTATTCTTTTATTTATTTTCCCATTGTTAAAATTATTTATTTATTATTTTGCATTTATATATTATCATTCTCTCTCTCTCTCCCTCTCACACACACACACTCACAAACTCTCTGTCTCTCTCACACATACACACACACACACACACACACACACACACACACACACACACACACACACACACGCTGAAAGCGTTGTCGGCGGTTACAATTCTCTATATTTTCACATTATCCATAACAGAGACCACCTCTAAAACTCTCGCAATACGCCGCGACGCCGATCAACATCACGGTCCTGGCCAGGGATCGATGTGACTGAAAGGAAGGCTCCCAAAGGATTCCCAACAGGAAGCTCTTATGGATAGGCACACCTGTGTGCACCGAGTCCACCTGACGCCGCTGTGTTGCCGTTTTAAATCCCTCACGGTCACTAGCCAATGGAGGATATAGCTCTTAAAGCGGCAACATCCGTAACGCGTTGCCCCTTTAAGAGCCGCGTTTTCCCATTGGCTCCGTGACGTCATCGCAGAGCAGCGCAGGACTCTCTCCAGCAGCGGCGTGTCCTCCTCAACAAACGCGAGCAATGCGAACCGAACGCCAGCGAAACGCGCTCCGCAGACCGGCGCACGCCGCGGATTAAACCGGGGACCTCTTCAGATCATGACGGAGACGGCGGAGAAGTGAAGCCCGAACGCGTTGATTAACGTCACGCAGCGCGCTCTGATTCCGCGTACTAGACGCGCAGTATGCAGGAGCCCAGCTGATCGAGACTCGAACCCCCAGCTCTTAGATAACCCCACGAACCACTGCTCGACTGCAGAACCAGAAACAGCTCAAATTAGCTCATTAGTCCGGCTCCTAAACTCATTAATGATGGCGGGAATCCTGCTGGTCACCGCCAACGTCGGATCGCTGTTTGAAGATGTAAGTCTTTAATATTACTAAGAACTCGTGTTTTCTCCACAGTAGTGCTCTTAAAGTGAGTCCTGCTGCAGTAATCTGAGGTAAAGTGTGCTGATTATTGATGGTTGATGGATTAATTAACCGAATCGTGAAGCTTCTCGTGTCTCCTCAGAGTTTAACGGTTATAACGGTCTCTGATCCGTCTGATTGATTGACAGCTGTCTGTTCATATATCAATGTGAGTTTGTACTAGTCACTGGATAACACACAGCTGTTAGTTTAACTGTCAAATAGTGAGTTGTATGTTAGTAAATGTGTTTCTCCAGTTGCGATGACTTTATTAATTGTATAAAGTACTGTATATCAGCATATGTGGTTTTCTTTAAAAAATAAATTAAAAAATTATTATTACGTGCTCTGTGAGTCTATATTTAGATTCTATATTGCTAATCCAAATGTAAAAAAATCCCGAATGGAAGGTTTCCACTTTGTTTCCCAACAGTGTCTGATGCTGTATTGATCAGTCTTATTGATTGATTGATCAGCGGTTTACACCGGTTAGTATGGAATGATATTGCGGACTTTATTCAAAAGGCATTGCAAATTGTATTTGCAATTGCGTTTTCAATTTGTGGACTCATAAAATGTGACATAATTCAAACGCAAATGCAAATCGCGCATTACTGTTTTCATTTTCGATTAAGTGAACGCACAGTGTCTGCCAAATTTAAAATGGAAATGCAAAGTCCGTTTGCAATTGTGTTTCCCATATCTTATGAGCTATGAGCCTGTCATATTTAAATAGCAATATTAATTACCACATTTGCCCTTTCACTCTCTCTGCACTGTGCATGTAAACTGCCAAAACTCAAATGGAATGCAATACCTTTTGCATTTGAATATCCAACGTCTACACTGAAACCTGTCAATCAAGTGACAGGGGTGGGGCCATTTTATTGGCCGTGTTTGCATTGGGAAGTGACGATCGTATAAAATGTACCATGTTTTTACTAGGGTAAATATGAGTTAACGATAGTGTTTATAATTTAGCCACAAATGTACAGTTGTCTGAGACGTTATGAAATGTTCTTTAACATCATGAACCATAAAATGTAGTCAGTGTTCTGCTATTGTTTATTTTCATAATAGGTAAACACAGGCCACAAGTTAACACAGTCACATTTCCTTGATTCAGCAGCTGCACGATGTACAGCCGAGAGTCCTTTCTTGAATCTAGAGATCTGGTGCTGATTCAGTGTAGCTTGGTAGCTCAGTGGTTAGTGACTGTCATCTCTCATGGCATACCGTCTTTTAGCGCGTGTTCGAAACCCGGGCCAACACAGATGTTCTTTATTTTTTTTGTTTATCCTACTAACTTCAGCCGCCAAACGGGCGATCATACAGTGAGGAAAATTGCAGTAGTCAAGGCGAGCTGACATGTTATCAAGTACGCTGCTGTTTGCAGAATTACCGGACCTGCGTCCTCGCAGACATCACACTCCCGAGTCGAATGCACAAAGTCTGAACTACTGAGGATGCAAGTCCGATATCAGTGGCTGAAGTTAGTAGGATAAACAAAAAAATAAAGAACGTCTGTATTGGCCCGGGTTTCGAACACGCGCTAAAAGAGGTATGCCATTAGAGATGACAGTCACTAACCACTCAGCTACCAAGCTACACTGAATCAGCACCAGATCTGTGACCGTCTTAACTTGTGGCCTGTGTTTACCTATTATGTAAATAAACAGTAGCAGAACACTGACTACATTTTATGGTTCATTATATTAAAGAACATTTCATAACGTCTCAGACAACTGTACATTTGTGGCTACTGTGGCTTAATTATAAACACTATCGTTAACTCATATTTACCCTAGTAAAAACATGGTACATTTTAGTACGATCTTCACTTCCCAATGCAAACACGCCCAATAAAATGGCCCCACCCCTGTCACTTGATTGACAGGTTTCCATGTAGACGTTGGAAATTCAAATGAAAAAGGTATTGCGATTCCATTTGAGTTTTGGCAGTTTACATGCACAGTGCAGAGAGCGTGAAAAGGCAAATGTGGTAATTAATATTGCTATTTAAATATGACAGGCTCATAGCTCGTAAGATATGGAAAACACAATTGCAAACGGACTTTGCATTTCCATTTTAAATTTGGCAGACACTGTGCGTTCACTTAATCGAAAATGAAAACGGTAATGCGCGATTTGCATTTGCGTTTGGATTATGTCACATTTTATGCGTCCACAAATTGAAAACGCAATTGCAAATACAATTTGCAATGCCTTTTGAATAATGTCCGCAATATCATTCCATAGGTTAGTTAAACAGTACTGGTTATCGATCACTCGGATGGGTATTGGAACAAATTTCTTTTTAAGTTTGTCCGACATTATTTTTGTGTGGAAGTGGATAGACACAAAAAAACAAAACAAAAAATATATATATATAATTATTATTTATTACTATTTATAATTTAAATGTTTTTTTTTATTATAAATGACAATCAAAATGAAATATTTAATATTATTACTATTTATTATTATGATAAACACTCAATTTTTTTTGATTTTTTTTTCTCCTGTGTTTTTCCTGTATTTTAAATCTTGCACTGCATTTAAGTGTGTTTTAGGTTGACGGAAATGTCTGTAAAATTAATAGATAATATCCTATAACTTTTTTTTTTCTTTCTAAACAGTGTATATTCTTTTGTCACTGTGATTGCGATCCCCATTCAAACTCCTCATCTGGTAATCCCCAAAATGAAAATTGCATGTAAATGAGTGGGCCAAAGGGTGCGAGAGACTGTGTTACACAACTTTCTTTGCTCAAGAATAGCTGGTTGTGCACTAACATGTGTGAAATGTCACACTGGGGTCGTCAGATATCAGTGAAAGGATGCTCTCATACTCCGGATCCGTCACGCACAAGCCGATCTGTGACATCACTCATATTTACTCTAAACACTTTATCTTCTGTGCATCTCAAACTGTTAAAAAGCTGTAAAACTAGAGCTCATGATCACTAGAAATCTCACCTGTTGTGTGCTGTATGGAAAAGATTACGCAAACCTGTGGTAGATCAGGGCGAGCTGGGGTTTAAGCAAATTAATTCCTCTGAATAAACAATAGTGAAGTACATGGTGCTTAAGTTATCTGAACCATTAAAGATATTCAAACGCTTGGTTGTCTGTAAACGAGCCAGTACTTGACCATCTGTAATTCTTTGTGAGAAGTTTTAGCCAGATCTGTTTGTTTGATTGCAAACTGTTTTCTTACGCTTGTGGAGAGGAACTGTCCCGTACTATCTTGAGTTATTAATAGTTGGCCTGTCGTGACCGCTGAACTGCTGTCTTATGAATATCTCTGTTTATCCATTACTTGTTTTACACGAGAGCGCGGCCAAAACCAGCTTATAGAGTTCTGCATGCACAAATACACCTGAATATTTAACATGTTCAGACGTCTCGTCCCTCAATGGGCCTTTTGTGCTGCACAAGCCACAAATGCATGGATTATTTCCAAATTACGTGAATGAAGTAAATGAGGCCCTTGTCAGCGATCACAAGATGAGGTGTTTAGGGCTGGACGGCTTCCACGGTTGTTTTTGGAGAGTGCTGTTATAAAGCGGTTGAAGTCTTATACTGTAGTCTTTTTTTCTCCTGGTTTCTTCTTAATCAGATGCTCTGGAAGTGCTTCTGGGAAGATGCGAGACAAAAAAGCCATAATGCTCTTCAGGATAAATAAATGACTTCCCTTCATGGAAATCAGCTGGACCGCACATGTGCTGAGATTACATGTGGTTTAATATCTGATTGGCAAATCAGGGCAGTGTGAGGTCATTCAGATAATTTCACCCTACAATCAAGTGTGTTTCTTCATCAGGTTTGGAGAAATGTAGCACTGCATCAGTGTCTCATCAATGGATGCTCTGCAGTGAATGGGTGCCGTCAGAATGAGAGTCTGATAAAAACATCACAATAATCCACAGCACTCCAGTCCATCAGTGAACATCTGGAGAAGACAAAAGATGAAGCACATCCAGCATTAAGATGATTTTAACTCAAATACATAGTCTATAATCCATAATAACACTTCCTCCAGTGTTATTCCAAAGTGTTCTGGTCTGAATCAGGAGAGAAATCTGCACAGATCAAGCAGTGTTTAAACAGATCTAAACTAATATATGAGAGACAACAGCAGATGCTCTTTGTTGCTGGAGGGAGGTGTGTATAAACACAAGTCTTATCTGATGATGGGAATTGTTGACACTGACTCGCTGCTTTATTTGTGCTCCGCTTCTGGGTTATACTAACAGAACAGATGCAGCAGAGATGAGTGCAGGTGGCTTCAATTGGACATGTTATCATATGTAAAATGATAAGAAGAGATAATAGCTCTGCTTCCGATCCTAGTGAGCTGTTAACATGGAGAGCAATGTGTGGAATAAAATGATACAGTACCATACCATACCATACCAACTTTATTTGTTAAGCACTTTACAAAAACCAAAGTTGACCAAAGTGCTGTACAGAAAAATAAATAGATAAATAAAAATAAAATAGATAAAATAAACATAAGTACCATTTATAACCACACAATAAAAGCATTCAAAGTAACAAATTGAATCAAGTAAATAAAGTCGACTTCTTACTAGGTGTCAAAAGCCAAAGAGAAAAGATGGGTTTTAAGAAGGGTTTTAAAAACCGATAAAGAAGAGGCCTGCTTAACATGCAAAGGCAGATCATTCCATAGTTTAGGGGCAGACACAGCAAAGGCACGGTCCCCTCTGAGCTTACGCTTAGTTTTAGGCACAGTCAGGAGCAGCTGATCATCTGATCTGAGAGAGCGGACGGGTTTATAAGAGTGTAGAAGCTCAGAGAGGTATGGCGGAGCAAGACCATTTAGTGATTTAAAAGCAAATAACAGAATTTTAAAATGGATCCTAAATTGAATAGGCAGCCAGTGTAATGAAGCTAAAATAGGGGAAATGTGCTCATGTTTACGTGTGCCCTTTAAAAGACGTGCTGCTGCATTTTGTATCATCTGGAGACGGGTGATGGAGGACCCACTAACCCCCACATATAGTGAATTACAGTAGTCCAGCCGTGTAGTTACAAAGGCGTGGATAACAGTTTCAAAATGTTGTCTTGACAGAATTGGCTTTATTTTGGCCAGCTGACTTAAATGAAAGAAGCTTGATTTGACAACATGCTTTGATCTGACTGTCAAATTTAAGCTCAGGGTCCACTTTAACTCCTAGGTTTGTGATAGTAGGTTTAATATAGGGTGCTAAGGAGCCCAGATCTACAGGTGGGGTCCCAGTGGTGCCTCCAAGAACCATCACTTCTGTTTTTTTTATCATTAAAATTTAAAAAGTTTAGAGCCATCCAGGCCTTTATGTCGTCGAGACAATTGAGTAGTTGTCCAACAGAGTTATAATTTTTCTTTTTAAGAGGTACATAAATCTGACTGTCATCTGCATAACAGTGGAATGAAATGCCATACTTTCTAAGTATGGAACCAAGTGGAAGCAAATACAGAGTGAAAAGTAGAGGGCCGAGGACTGAGCCCTGTGGGACCCCACACAAGAGAGGAGCAGAGGAGGATACAGAGTCACCTAAGCTAACACAAAAAGTTCGATCCGCTAAGTATGACCTAAACCAATCCAGTGCTATGCCACTGATGCCAACCCACTGCCTTAAACGTGAAATCAATATTTCATGATCCACTGTGTCAAATGCAGCAGTTAGATCTAAAAGCACAATGATAACACAGTCACCAGAGTCAGTAGCTAAAAAGATATCATTAAAAACTCTTAAAAGAGCAGTTTCGGTGCTGTGCAAGGTCTTAAAACCGGACTGGAAAACCTCTAGTATATTATGTTCTTCCAAAAAGGCCAATAGTTGACTGTACACAATCTTCTCCAAGATTTTTGAAAGGAAAGGCAATTTGGAAATAGGCCTAAAATTAGCAAGAACTGACGGATCTAGAGCAGGTTTTTTTAATCAGAGGTTGAACTACTGCATGTTTTAAAATTTCAGGGACCACACCCGAGGTCAGACTACTATTTATAACTGCTACAACAGATGATCCTACAGTGGGGAAAACCTCCTTAAATAGTCGAGGGGGGACAGCATCATATGGAGAACCTGAGGGCTTCAAATGACCAACAACCTCCTCTAAAGAGGAAGAAGTCACCATATACACCATATACGGTGATATTTTGTGATTATATACTGTGATATAAAACAAAGGAAGTTTTTACCTGATTACTCGGATGGCTATATTTGGAATAACAAATAATTTTAGAGTTCATGGAGTGATTTTGTTGACAATTGCATGTAGATGGAAAATAAAAATGAATTTTACATTTTTCTTTATAATAGGGAAATTAGTTTGGCTGTAATGCTCAGACATTTTGCAAAATGATAAAGAATTTTGATGAAATCTTGATATGATATTTTTTCCACATTGCCCACCCCTAATGTTAAATCATTTTAGTAATCTTTTCACCATGCAACATTAAACATTTCTTTTGCTGTGTCCACCATCTTTCCATGTTTTTTCTCCAAGCTTGCTGCTGTGCATTCTGGGATTGTTATTTCTGTGTAGGATGCATGTGATGGTGAATTTTTGCTCAATGTTGTTGGAACAGTAAGGAGAGAAGCATTAATTTTTGATTATATTTCTGATCAGAAAATTGATTGTGTAATACACTCCCAGCTAACAGGTAACATTCTGGAAGGGTTCTTTCAAAGTTAAGAACAAATGTTCGTATACTAACATTTAATAGAAGATTTGTTCAGATTTATCTGGACTTTAATGACGTGCTCAAAAACATAATTTGTACATCATAGAATGTTTTCCAGATCATTTCAGTTGGACGTTCATCAAACGATTTTTAAATGTTTCTGCTTGTTTTTCGGAATGTTCAGAAATCATTCAAAAGTAACGTTCCTGTAATATTTGCAAAATGGAATGTTTGCATGACCAAAAGGAAACGTTTTCAGAGAACATTTACATGTTCTTAACTTAACGAGAACGTTAGTAGCAAGGTCTTCAGGTTTCAGCAGAGATCTGGGCCAGTTCTTCACTTCATACTCTCCTTTCCTCTTATTTCTCTCTGAATCTCTCGATTATTTCTGTCTGCTTGTGTGGCGTCTTGCTTCAGATGTACTTCAGAATGCTGTTTATCCACAAACCCCATCTCGATCAGTTATAAATAACTCATCTTATCAGAGTTCATCTGTGCTGTGTGTCATCCGCATGCTCTATTTGTCAGACATCTTTCCATTCATTCTGCACACGTGTATGTTGTGATTCTCCTCCATGTCATTCGGAGTATGAATCTAGTGTGCTCCTATTTTTGGATCTGAGGGTGGTTCAGCCAGTGATGAGTGTTTTTATCAACAGAGTCCAAGTGCACATGAGCTGAAGATGCTGTTTTCATGCTCCGAATCATCAAATGAGATTTTCTAAAGCAGGAGCTGATTGAAGAATAAGGGTCCTCTCGTCTCAGAATGCATCTGGAGAGCTACTACGATTATTGATAATGGATCTTACATTACCGTGAGCTGCATGGTAAATGAGCACGAGGCATTATCTGAAGTGGCTTTGGGAATTACCAACAACACAGTGTTCCTCTGAGCCGCGTGTGGGTTGTGTGGAGAGAAACACGGAGACTTCTAGAAACCGAGCTAATAGAATTGAGAATGACTGTCCATTATTATCTTTCAGCCTCGCTTTTGAGATCAGGTCTCAAGGTCTTGACATATTAGGGCTGTCAAAATTGTTACATGCAAAATCATTTAAACGCGCAATTAACGCAGTTTGCATTTTCTGTTTGACCCGCTTCCTAGCCAAGTATAGATGATCGTAGATGATATTGCACAGTTATGAAATTGTTTGCGATTAATGACAGCTGTGCAGCTTCTCAGTGAGCTATGGCTCTGTAAATGCTGCTTCACCTGAAAGCGTGTGAAATACCACATTTAATACCATGTTTTTACTCCTGACGCACTTCATAACATCAGTTGAGTGTTGACATAGATCCTTCTGAGATTGATGAGGTTCAGATGTGTTACTCACTGAGCAGTTCGTATAAACCGAGCTGTGCGATCCAGTGTGAAGTGCTTGAGTCCAGTCAGATCACCATCATTTACCAGAGATTTACTGTAGAAACAGAAGTTTCCACCTTCTGCCCATATAACCCTGTTTAAATTAATATAATCATTTATACTTCTGGTTTGTCTCTTTCCTTACATTTTTTTTGTTTAAAAGCTAGAATGTGAGGTTTACCATTTTCGATTGTTTTTTGTGAATCCTGTATCTCAACTGTAATATATTTTTTTTACAATCATTTTACAGTTTAATATATTACCATAGACATCACCCTACCCTGCTCATATGGTATCAATTAATTTTTGGAGGTCTAAAAAATGTCTCAAAAGCTCTTAAATTTGATTGTAAAAATGATGCAGATGTAGCTTTGCACACTGCAAGCATCTCGAATGATTTTAGCGTTCATAACAGAAGGCTCTCTCTTAACTTGTTCTTTTACAGTTTGTCATTTGATTTTGAACAACTGCAGTGCATCTATTTTCCTGTTTTTAAACAGGAGAGTTAAAAAATCTAATAATAAATAGAATTACAGTATATATTATAATCAAATATGCTTGGAATAATAATACATTTTACATAATAATAAATATTAAAAAAAATAAATTTTACACTAAGAATAAATTTGTAAATAAAATTACAACAGAACTTAGATTTTTTTGTGTGTTTCTGTTAAGATCTTTATTTTGTTAAGGAAAAATGACTGTAAAAGTGTAAAGAATTCAAAACCGTGAAGTATTTGTCATTTTCTGATCACAAAAAAATAGTTTAAAACCTTAATTAACCGTCTGGTTTTTACAACTTTCACATTGGTGCAAAATCTGCCTTTAAACTTGAAATAAATAAAAACGTGATAATTATCGATTTCGACTGATATGAACCCCCCCCCCCCCCCCCAGTATAAAACATTGTGCTAGTGTTTTGGCCTGTCACCCAGCCCTATATTATAAGATGTTGTGGTTCGTTGTAAGATGCATATTTCATATCTCTTATCTTTACAGAACGAGCAGCTGAAGTAGTAAAGCATAGATGCATCTCAAAACACTTGTTAATTATTAAACATTCCTTATGCATACATTTTCTCCCTGGCTGTTATTCTGGTTACACAATAAACAATATCTGGGATTTAAATCAATGTAAGATCTCATATTTTCTCTCTGAACACCCCGTCACATGAAGAAAAGAACATCGTTCAACTCCTATCCTAAAAAGTCTTGAATTTGATAAAAAAAAAAAAAAAAGCTCCGATGTCTGAACGGTTGTCCTGTAGGAGTTTGTTTTATTAATGATGCTGCAGTGCTGGTCCTTTAGAAGAGCAATATGGGTGCGTTTTCTCTTTCTTTTTTTTGTTGGTCAATTAAGAAGAAATTCTCAGGAACAGATGGTTGTTTTAGCTGATTCTGAGTGTGTCTGATCATGCCTGATGCAGAAGGAGTGGTTCATATTTTCCAACTGGTTCATTAAAAGGGCCAGAACACTTTAGAATAATGACAGCAGGAAACGGAAAATGATAAAAATACATTTCCAAAGCATTCTGCCAGTGTGTACTTATAACAAACCAGGTTCATAGCTCTCTTAAAGAGACAATTCACCCAAAAACAGTTATTTTGAAGGATGTTGGGAACCAAATAATTTTTATTTTTTTGGGGTGAACTATCTCTTTAAGAGACTAGAGTTATAAGTGGTGATAGTTAAGTATGTCATGAATAGTACTAGTGCTGAAATCAGTTTTTTTGTGATGAAGCACAATAGTCAGGTGTTTATTTACTGGAGTGCACGTGGGTAATGCAGGCTAAATCTGCTTTGATGGGGTCTGTGTTTGTGGCTTTGGCTCTAGTTTTCATTAAACATTGATTGCTTTTTGCTTTTGACATCTGAAACCAAACAGAAATGTTGTGATTCAATATACAGAATCCTGTAAAATATGCATTTCTCCTCTGAACTGCTGTTTGTGGTGAGAATCTCACGGCACCTGTCAAAAAACACACGCCTGGCTCATATTTCTGCCCTACATCAAAAGAAGAAAAATACAGCATTTTTATTAAAGAATGTTAAGAATAGCTTTTAGGATCGTTACATTGTTTTCATGACGACAATTATTTCCATGTATTTCTCTAAATTCTCATTACTGTAAGTTACTGTATGTAAATGAAACAAAAAATTATTAATTGAAACATTATCAAAATGTAAAGAGAAATTAAGAATTGCATGTTTAAAAAAAAAAGGCAAGTGTTTTCTGCTTACTAAGGTTTAATTGATCACAAATACAATAAAAACGGTGAAATATTATTCTAATGTAAATCATCTGTTTTCTGTGTGAATCTGTGTTAAAGTGTAATGTATTTCTGTATTTTCAGCATCATTCCTCCAGTCTTCAGTGTCACATGATCTTCAGAAATCATGAAAATATGATGATTTACTGCTCAAGAAACATTTCTGATTATTATCAGTGTTGAACACAGTTGTGCTGCACAATATTTCTGTGAAAACAGTGCATTTTATTTTTTCGAATTCACAGATGAAAAGCATTTTATTAATATTTTGAATCAGCTTTTTATTCGTATATTTTCAGTTTTCATGTTTGATTTTAGTCATTCTTAATGATTTGTTTTTTTTATTATGATTTTAAATAATTTTACTACTTCAAATTAGACCTACTTTTTCAGTAAGTTTTTAATTGAGTTTTTTTAAGTTTAAGGTTTAAATCCAATATTTTTTATGTTTATTCATTTTAAATGGTTACTATTGTTACTACTTTTGGTACTATGGTTAATATTTGTATTAACATTTAGAATCGGTGTTTATTTGAATATATTCTAATTTATTCTGATTATTCATTTTTTATTAATTGTTTTAATATTTTAAAATGGCTTTAAATTATTTTGGTTTAAGTTTATGGTCTTCATCGAATATTAATTTTTTTTTTTTTTTTTTTTTGTATTTTTATTTATTTGTAAAATATTTTTAATTGCCTTTATTTTTAATTTTTATTTTTAGTAATTATTAAACTTAATTTCTGTTTGTTAATTTCCATGAGTTTTTTTATTTAATTTATGGTATGTAATATTTAATTGAATAATTTTGGACTAAAATGTGGTAGTTTTGTGTAACAGCGGTGTAAGAGCTGCGATCAGCTCAGAGAAGCAGAACTCGTGCAGGTTTGGTCTTGTCTTTCCTCAGGAATGTCAGACTTCATGTAGTAATGTTCAGAACACAAATGTTACTGAACAGTGATGTGGGGAATCAGATGCACTGGTGTGGTCCTTCTCTAGTTAATCTAGTGATGCTTATATTAACTAGGTTAGTAGTTGTTCTCTAAGGTGCTGTGCACTGACCAGCTGTTACTAGATCACAGCTGAACTGACCAATCACAACACACCAGCACGACAGGATACTTTATTTTATTTAGATTTTGTATCTTTTTTTCTTTCAGTAAACAACCTTTAGAATAATTCTGTTTTAGTGCATATTAAAAAAATCAGCTTTTTTAACTTTTCTCATCATTTGCCTTTTTGGAGTAGTAGTTAGTCATTGTTATGACTGCTCTTGTCATCTTTAATTTTTGAATTTTATTTTTGCAATTTTGATGACTTTTTCATAATGTGACTTTAATATCGATGGAACTCTTCTTGTTATCTTAGGTTTTGTTTGTTTCTGATTTTGTCTTTATTCTCAAAATATTATGACTATCTTACATTTTTTTATGTTATTCTTATAATTTGGACTTTTTTCAAATATGATTTTAATCATATTACTGCAACTTTTCTATCTAAGAATTTTTACTATTCTCATAATTTTGACATTTCTCAAAACATTGCAATTTGTTTGTTAGATTTTTTTTTCTCGTTATTTTATTTTTTTCAAATATGACTTTAATCTCACATTGCTGTGACTATTCTCATCATCTAAATTTTTAATAAGATAATTTTGACATTTTCCAAATTATTTTTTAAATAATTCTAGTCTTAGACTTTTGATCTTTTTCCTGTTTTTTCTCAAAAATGACTTTTTATTCTTATCTTAATTTTTTTTAAATTTTATTTTAATCTTATATTGTTACAACTTTCTTCTTGTTATTTTACTTTTTGACTTTATTCTCGTAATTTGTACGTGTTAACTTTTTTGCAACCGTCTAGATTTGAGTTTATTCTCATAATTTTGACTCTCAAAATAATCTTATTTTTTCTGCAGCTTTATTCTTTTTGTTTTGAATTTAGTCTTCTCATAATTCTGCCTTTTTATTAAAATCCAAATATTATGACCTAAATGTCGTAATGCTGTCGTTATCCTCATTATGTAACGTAGCGCAGTGGACTGTAGTTCCCAGAATGCTTCAGTGTTGTTGTTCTGAACGCTGGGAGGTTGGGAAGTCATATTCACATGATCCTGTGTGTATCTGGCTTTCTTCATTCATGGGAAGCCTGTGGAAGCGTTACAGAGATCTGCTGGAGCGGTGTCAGTATTCCAGTGTTCGGCACCATGTATGGAGAACCAGCATTACCCAGAGTTCTGTGCGTGTGATCAGCGTTTCACACCTAGAAACAGCAGAGAGGAATCATTGAATCCTGAATTACTCGGTGTGTCAGGCTCAGTGTTAAACACACTCTACCCAGAATGCCTCTCTGCGTGAGTGCAGGTCTGTGATTCTACACACGTCTGTTCCAGCAATGACCTGCTCCTCTCACACACACACGTCTAATAGTTTTGGTTAATTTGGTGGGTCAGATGATGGTCATCCACAGCATTGAATGGTTTCTCTCAGTTCTTCATATCTTTATTAATTTTAGTGTGATGTTTGCGTTCAGTCAGTGCTGCTCTACACATGTGTTGGTTTTCATTGCATTGCTGTTGTCACTCAAAGTCTCAATGTGTTTGAATATAAAAAACTAACTGCATCTAGAATATTGAAAGAGAGAGTATGTAGTCCTCCTTAGCCAGATGCTATTTTGTTATTTTAATTTATTTATTTAATTGATAATATAAAATACAACAGAAATGTTATTTAAATTCTTGTATTAGCAGTGTGATCAAGATCTTACACCACAGTTTGATTCATCGTTAATGACATTAATGGTATATATCAGGCCACAGTTATTTCTGTCTCTCTCTGTAACGTGTGTGTGTGTGTGTGTGTGTGTGTGTGTGTGTGTGGGTATATATGGGGCATGTAGAATAAGTAGGTCTGGATGTATGAAATGGGGACGAGCCCCACTTCCCAAAAGTCTGCTCTCATTCTGACTGAAGAGCGTCTCAGAGAACTGCTGTCTGCTCGACTGCCCACCTGCTAGTCATGATACACACACACACACACACACAGACACACACACACACACACTCACACACACACTCACACACACACACACACACACACACACACACACACACACAGACACACACACACACACACACACACACACACACACACACACACACCTTAAGGGCTGCAATAAACAATTATTTTGATAATCGATTTAATCTAACGATTTTTAGAACGATTAATCGACTAGTTATCAATTATTTTGCTGATTGATCAGTAGACATTTATTGATTATTCAGCTTTTGCAATTATTTAAAATATTGAGTTATACATATTCTAACAAATAAATTAAGGGAATCACTTCAGCTTTGAAAAGTCATATTATGTAATTACAGTTATACAATTAATTTATACAAATAAATATATTTGGCACACAATATGAGATGGCAGAGAAACTCTCTTATTCACCATATTATTATTTAATTACCTAAAATATATTTTTGTAAGAAACAAAATAAAGGTTAAGTGATAACATGTTTAATTATTTTGATAAGCTAATATTCACAACATAATCTTTCTTGAAATACCTAATAGGGTTATGATAATCAAAACAGTCCTGAGCTGGATCAAGCTTTGATCTCTGCAACCCAAACTATACCTTTGGTATATAAATATAAAGGTGTTTCCTCCCACTAATAAAAAGACTTCATCATTAACTAGATCCACATTGGAGAGCTGCTTTATAACAGAAAATCAAGTTGTAATTCTAACTGAAAGCGACGGACTCAGTTTTTTCATGTTTAACAATACTGTAAAGCTGATTGATTTAAGGCTATCTACAGTACTAAAGTAAATAAATAAGGCCATCCTTAAAAATATTTTGGTTTGCAGTAACCGTCATTTTTTTTTTTTAATAATTGTCGGTAGGTAGGTCTTTTTTTATTTTTTATTTTTATTTTTTTTAAAGGAACATTTTGGTGATGTGATGACGTCAAACAATTTTGAATTGATGAATTGATGAATTTAAACAAATTAGCATATCGTGACGTCACTGACTGGGTCTTCAACCCGTGCCTTCGGGCGCATCATTGCAAACCTCATTTTGATGCAGGCTATATAGACCACAAACAAATTAAAATCTTTGTCAAAAACATGTTTATTGCATGAATTTCAGGTGAGAAGAAAAAAAATGAGGTTAAATTGTTGGTATTGCCGGCTTTGGTTGCAATACTCTTATCGCATATGTTGCACTTTTGCTGACTCGGTATCCACTTTTATAAAGTGTATCCACACTTTAGACCTCTTTGGCATTGTAAAACGGAAACGTTTTGAGAAAAAACAACTACACTTGTGTTGTGTGACTGCGAGTATCTTCAGAAATCCTCCCCGTCACGTCACATGGTGGTGGACAGCCAATCACGGCGAATTTAGGTCCTTACATGCACATATGCTACAAGCTCACTCAGACACAGCCGCTTGGCAAAAAAAAAAAAACCCCGCCCGCTTGGCTTTTGGAACCGAAAGATAAATAATTTTTCGATACTCATAGTATCGAAGTTTTTCGTTCGATACCATAAATCATCGAAGTTCGGTACCCAGCCCTAGTGGCGCACGAGATGCAATGACGATGTGTGTGGCATTGCATTATAAGGTTATGTTAGCCTATCCAGTTGAAGCCACAAAAAAAAAAGGGGACCTTCAATGTGGAGAAGATCTTGTTTACATCAAAACTGAAACCAAGCCGTTCACACAGAATGCATATTTCTCTCATTTTCTAGAGGGACACCGTTGGACTCGCGTCTCGCACAAGAGAGCCGCATGTTTAGAAAGACATGTAAAATTAATGTATTTAATTTAATTTTCTAAAAATATCTCGAGACTTTGTTGGGTTTTTGTTCCCCATCCCACTGCATCTCATGTTTTTAAATGAAAAAATGTATCCTGTGTGACTGGTTTTCCGCCCTTTTTATTTATTTAACAATGCATGCATAAATGACGCGGTTTTGTTTATAGTTCTTTAAGCAACTTAATAATAATTGTTCAAAAAAAGTATTTTAAATATTATGTTTTTTTCACAGTCATGTATTCTAATGCTTTGAAAAACCATGCAGTAATATTTTGCTCGATGCGCTATCTTGAGCCTCAGAAGAGAAGCAAAAAGCTTTTCTTCACCCTAACTGAAATTATGCATTTTAAATTCGAATACAATTTTGATCATATTTAAGTAAAAAAATCGAATTTAGTTTTTCAGCTATTTTGACAGCCCTAGGCGATTCAAATCATATAATGAATATTATTTTATTGCTTTTGCATTAGTTGTTTGAAGAGTAAAAAAAAAATGGGTCGGTCTTAACGCAAATGTACAATCGGCAAGTCGGTCGGACTAAAAGCAAAAAAAAAAAAAAATAGTCGGTCCTAAATTGACAGGGTCGGTCGGGTTACGGCAAACAAGAATATTTTTAAGGATGGCCTAAACGTGACGTGACTGGACTCTACTGGAGTACTGAACTACAGAGCTCATGCAAACATCCACATCTTTTTAATCAGATGCGTTTTAAACTGCTGCCTTCTCAGCGCTGTCTGTTTTTGATGTTTATTTTGTTATTGAGAGGAAAGCGCATAGTATATATTTACATATTCATCCAAATGCCGTTTCGCAGCCTCAAGTTCGGCTGGCTTCGCTCTGAACGCTGTTTGGCGTCTTCTTCTCCTGAATTTCATCTGGAGAGCTGAATTACAGTCTCGCACTACAGCGCCACACTGGTCAAACCGTGTTATTGCAGGCTCTTACATTAGGTCATGTGACATGAAACGACTACTCGACAACAAAAATATTTGAACATATTTTCAATATTTGATTTTTATTCAATATTTAATTTTTTAATTAATACTGATTATATTTGTTTATATTATATTTTGTCATAATTATTTTAATCAAATTATATTAAATTATTATATTAAATTATATTATATTAAATATAATACATTTCTTAAAGAATATCTCTTTACAACAGAACATTGCACTTACATTTTTTTTTACTAAATGTGTCGCAGCATAAATTATTATTACTTTTTTAAAGAATTAAGTAGTGATTATGTTTTTGTCGTAGTTCTTTTAATTAAACCCAAATCTAATTTTTGGAGGTTTGTAGTGAAGATGCAACATGCAAAATAATATATAAATGCTTCTTATGGTTTAATAATCACAGACTCTAGTCCATATTGTATCGTGATATGAAACGGATTAATTACGCAGCTCTACTTTTGGTCAAAAAATGCTCAAACTATGTGACATTTGGTGTAGTAAATCCCATTTATGTCTCATGGAAATTATGGCTCTGTGTATTGCATTGAAGTTCTGTATTGAAGGTAATTGTATTTCTAGAGTTTCACTTTATTCGAGTGTTAGGCGCTAATCAGAACACACCAGTTTATCATTAATAACATTAACGCACACGTGTTTCCTATCAGCTGTTAGAAACATTCAGCAAATGTGTTCACGATGATGTTTTATGAAGTGATTCTTTCTGTTTTTGGTGTATTTCTCATAATGTTTGCATGACATGAAAGGCAGTGTTTTCTGTGTGAAACACTCTTCTGGTGTGTTTCTGCTGTACATACTCCTGCTTCTACATCTAGAAATTCAATTCCTGGCCTCCGGATGTGTTGGGAGGTTATGTATCTATTAAAACCATTTGGACAGAAGTAGATGTAGAGGAAATGAACCCACAGCATCCATAAGAGCATTAGCAGCGGTGGGTTTGTTGTGGTCTGATCCGATCCGCAGGAGGATGTGGGTTAGTTAAAGCTCAGTGTTGATCTGAAGTCATTAGAGCAGGATAAGTGTCTTCAGGAGAGATGCTGGAATGAACCTTCTTCATTTAGTGTCTTATACTGTACAGTACACATTCAGACATCAGGTTATTATTGTGTGTGTGTGTGTGTGTGTGTGTGTGTCAAACATGAGCAATGCAGATGCAAATTGTCCAATTTATGGAACATTTTTGGAAATTTTTAAAATGTTTTGTTTTTTGTTTTGTGTTTCACAAAACGATTCACTATTATTGTTAATCGTTTTCAGCGTCACACACACACACACACACACACACACACACACACACACACACACACACACACACACACACACACATTTCTTTAATGCTCATATTTTTAATTCAGTTTCTTTTCCAGTAGTCAGGAGGACTGTGATCTCGTTAATGATAACAAAAAGCATTAATAATCAATTGAGTTCATAAAACATAGAAAATATTAAAAGTATGATTTTTTTGGCCCACAAATTGCATTTATTTTTCACAGTTTTGATTTTTGTTTTATTTTTTCTGTATACAATTTATTTAAATTCTAACAGCAAAAATGATGTTTTATCAATTGAATTAATAAATCATCTTTAAAAAAATGTATGAACTTTAATAATAATAAGGCCCTATGAAATGTGCTTTATTATTATTATTATTTATTTGATTATAATTAGAAATTCAGTTTAGTCTGTTTTAATTTCTCTGGTGTCTGTATTTTATGATTTAATACAAATTTATTATAAAAAACGATGGTAATCTAATGAATGCATAGAACTGTAACATTTTAAATAATCCTGTAAAATGTAATCAAATTAAATTTATACAATATAATAACATTTTTTACTGTTGAAAGCAAAAATGTGTTGTTTGAAATGATTAATTCATTGTTAATACAGTGAACTTGATTGATTCATTCAGATTTTTCCCAAATTCTTGACTTTACTCCCTGTTTTAGGACTGTAATTTACGATTATGTCCGTGTTTCTGTATCGTAGAAATCACAGGACTCCAGTAACGTCATCACATGCGTAATGTTAAAGTTTTGTGGCTTTACTTATGAAAGTGTGTTTTCCTGGATAATTTCTTGGTGTCTTAATGTAACCGCAGCGTCTTCCTGTCATAGATATATTCAGAGGTTTTGTGTGGTTAACATGGAAACCTTGAACTTACTCCAGTCTCTCTCTCTCTCTCTCTCTCTTTCTCAAGTTGCTTTATTGGCATGACATTTGAGTTACAGTATTGCCAAAGCATTTAAATACAGAATAACACAGAGAGAAAGTAAACCGGTAAGAGAGAAATGGTGCGTGCATCTCTTAAAGGGACAGTACTACACACACTGCAGCTTGTCATTAAAGAGAGAGTTCACCCCAAAAAATAAATTCTTTCATTATTTACTCAGTCATGTTGTACCAAACATGTATACATTTGTATTTATTCTTGTGCTGAACACAAAAGTTATTTTGTAGAATGTGGGTAAGCAAACCGTTGCTGTTCCGCACTGACTTTAACAGAAGAAAAAATATATGAAAGTCACTGGGGACCAGCAACTGCATTCTGCAAACTAACTTCTGTTCAACAGAAGAAGAAACTCATTCAGGTTTAAAACAACCTGAGAGGGAGTAAATGACGACACCATTTTCAATTTTGGGTGAACTATTCCTTTAATGTTAATAAAATAAGTCACAAAGGGAAAAATAACTCTTGACTGAAGAACATGAATACAGCTGCTAAAGTTCAGCAGTAATAAAATAACTGTATCGCTATCGATGAAATGTAACGATACCCAGAGAGGCAAACAGATGTAGTAAATGATAAATGTACATTCTGCATGTTCAGGAGAAGTGATCTTCCCTGTGCTGCTCATAATGTAAACAGGCTTGTGTAAGTGAAGTGCTCAGTGCAAAGAAAGAGAAGGAATGGGAACCTAGAATTATACACATTACGGAAGTTCTAAGCGGCCATGCATTATCTTTTTTTTTTCTCGTTATAACGACTTAATTTTCCCTTTATTTGAAATAAAATGATATATAATTTGTCATTTTTAGTAGTCATTATATGCTGTGACATATCATGTGCGTTACAAGCTTCTGTTTGTAGAGAGTGTTCATGTCTACGTGTGTGTGTGTGTGTGTGTGTGTGTGTGTGTGTGCAGAAAAAAACGATTACCACATTATAGAACAAAACTGAATTAAATTAGCCTATGCACTTTACATATACATCACATTTCTCATCAATATGGTTAACAATAAAGATTAATAATAAGGAAAAGAGGCACATCACAAATAGCCTATCGTTAAATCCCGTCCTACTGTAGATATACAGAACATCTCCGCTTATTAACTAACAATCAAAGAAGCACAAATAAAGATACAGGTGCAAACAGAATACAGTGACGTCACCTTGGTTTTGATAAGCAGTTATTTTATGACTCCGAACGCGTTGGTGAAACTCATGCATCTCGCAAGAACTTAATACACAAAATAATCATGTTGATTAAAGCATTTAACATTTATGAATTAATTAAATGTCAGTAATGAACAATACTGCACAAGTTATAGCGATCACGAGGAAGGTCCGCGTACAGTGAAGTGAACAGTGTACAACACCCATCAGTTATATTCAGGTCTACAGTGCCACCTGCTGGCGCAGTCTTGTAACTTCTTAGAGAAAATTAGTCGTTATAATGAGAAAACAAGAAGGAAAAAAATTATAATGCATGGCCGCTTAAAACTTCCGTAAAATATTACATAAGCATATTAAACATATTTGCCCATGTTGATAAGAGCATAAAAAACTAATATCTTAGAACAGATATTAATGAGCGATTAAGTTGCGATTAATCACGATTTAACTCATGACGATCATGACACTTGCACTCTATTTGTGTCACATTGAAGTCTAATGTGGCACACAGTTTTTGGTTGATTTAGAATCACTTACTGAATCACTCTTCAAGTCTTAAGATCTGGACTGATGTTCAACAGGAAGTCCAGTCGTGAGCGTTTCCTGTGTACACTTTGAGGCATGGAGTGTATCTTTCAGTATTTAACAGAAGCACACGTGATGCTGTAGACGAGTGTAAATCTGGAGTTTTCTTCCACACATCTATGTGTTTATGGGACTGTAAATCTAGAACAGCTTTCTAATGTCGATCTCGTTGTCCTGCTTTTCTTGTTAATAATGCCGGACTGGTTTAGTCTGGCCCATCAGTCGTGTCTGTAGACGTTATTCTGAGTGGCTCTGGTATTGTACCCGATGGAGGTCAGAGGTCAGGGAAGGGTGAGAGGTCATAAGGTCGGCTGTAGAACAATGCAGTATTTTGAGAGCTGTCCTGCACAGCTTCAGCTTTTCTTATATAGATCAAACGTTTATAAATCTAGGTCAATCACACTCTGTTTGAGAACCTTTTGATCTACAGAATTCTGATAAATCAATTAAAATGAGTTATTCAGACACATACAAATTATACCGTTTTTATACAACTAATATGTATTGCTCAATTGTAGATATAGACCAACAATATTTTATATAAATATATTAAATACAATTTATATTTTTGTTTCACTTTTATCTTCCATTATGTAATTCATCCATCTGATTTTGTTTTTGTTTTAATGACTCTACTGTTATTTTTAAATGTGTATTTAGAAAACCGATATTTATTTATTGTGAATAATATTATTATATATTATGTATGTGTCGTATGTATGTGTATATATATATATATATATATATATATATAATTATATCATTATTATTATAATCTTTTATAATAATCATATTTTATATTTACATTGTGTTACATTTAATAATACAATTTTGTTTATTCTTATATAGTATTCTTAAATATGCATGTGAAAGCCCCCTGACAGTTATTGATGTGGATCAGTTCCTGAGAATAACTCCCTCACTAATCACGTCTGACAGAGTGTGTGTGTGTCCCAGAATGCATCAGTGCGGTCCGCTGGGATCTCAGTGCAGTTCTGACCTCTGACCTCTGACCTCTGATCTGGACGAACGCTGCTCCGGAGCGTCAGCGGAGAGTTTCACTCTATTTCTGTCTGTTTTAAATGACATCTCTGCATGTTGTATTTCTGAAACGTCTCGTGTTTTTCTGAATGAATGCAGATGTTTGTGTTCTTCTGTTTCATCAGGAATCCTGATGAGCATCCTTCAGTGTTATCTGACACAAACCGGTTTCACATCAGATCGTTTTTCTGATTTTGAACTGCTAATCATGTTTATGGTATAACTCATTAATATGTAAACTATAGCCCTACCTCGCTCATACAGTACTCATTATATTGGTTTTAAAAAGCCTTCAGTTTTTATTTAAAAGTCCTGCAGATGCCCTGTAAAGTCTTTCTTTATTGAAATTTGGTCATTTATATTTTGTATGTTGGCTATTTATATTAGGCGTTGTTCTGTTGTTCTGACACGAGAGAGCGGGAGGTTTGTTTAAGGCTCACCGTCGGATCCTGTTTTCTGGAAATCTGATTCGAGCGTCCGCACACGCTCAGACAGACGTTTGTTGAAGGTTCGCCTCTGTTTGTGGTGGTGCACCGTTGCTCTCCAGGAGTTTCCACTGTATTTGCACATGAATGATGATTAATTACAGCGTTTCACTAGATTTGTAACGAGATACGTTGGTAAACCTGCTTTCACCGAAGTTTAAAGGATTCCCTGCCGTTTTTCCTCGAGGGGAAGGAAGTGAATAATAATGAATAATCGATGACGGTGTGATGATTTATAGGTGAACCTTCCCTTCTTTCTTGGCATTACAAATAAAGTAAACTTCTCATCCATAGTGGTTCTCACGTAGTCCTTCTCTTAAAGACTGATCACTTAACTTATAACACACACTGTGTGGTGATGACGAGAGAACCACTATGGATGATAAGTTCGCTCTGCAGCCTTGTGTTATTTTCATGCACTCCGCACTATAATATGATGCATGCAGAATACAGAGTTTTGTCCGTTATAAAGTCTCATCCACAAACAGACGTATATCGTCTGCAGATAGAAGGTGTTTCATTGCACTTTAACAAGTAATCTGAACGGCCTGTGTATGTGCACTATATTAAACGAGTCCTCAGTAAATGAGTTTAATGCACAGTTATGTTAGATCTTATCTCATTCTTGTTTCGATGTATGACTGATGATCAGTTCAACTTTACTCACAATACATCAACTTACCTGTTTTGATTACTTTATATTTAACATGTTCAGTTATGTCCAATATTAGTGTTAAACTGCTGGACTTTAAATGAAATCTACTATTGATTTTGACTGATTCTGCAGAACATTTAGACTGATAACTTCTGTGTGGAGATGCAGCAGATCTGTCACAGGACGCTGATATGACAGCTGTGTACGAATATATATGAACTAGCTCTTTTAAATACAGTATTTTTATATTTAACGTTAGTTAAATCAGTCTGTATGTTTTAAAGCGTATATATTTGTCTTATTACTGGTGATTCCATAGGCTCTCTCTCTCTCGCACCTGCGCAGCTTAAAACACCACATAGTTCTGCTCTGACAAGAACAGAGTCTCTCTCTTGCTCCACACATGGACGATAATATCGTGTATCGTCGATCTCACACGCTGACCATATGATGATTTGAACACTAGTGAGAGAGAGAGTGTGTGTGTGTGTTTCCAAGTGTGTGTGCATTTCCGTGTTTGTTTCCATGTGTACGTTTGCGTGTGTGTGTGTGTGTGAGACAGTTTGCGTGCACTTCTGTATATGTACGTTTGTGTGAGTGTGTGTGTGTGTGTGCATTTCCAAGTGTTTGTGCATTTGTGTGTGAGAGTGTGTGCATTTCCGTGTGTGTTTGCATGTACATGTGTGTGTGAGACAGTGTGTGTGCATTTCTTTGTGTTCGCAAATGTGAGTTTGTGTGTGTGTGTGAGTGCGTTTCCGCGTGTGTGTGTGTATGAGAGAGTGTTTCTCTGTGTGTGTACGTTTCGGTGTGTGTGTGTGTGCATGTGTGTTTCATCTCATCAGCTGATGTTGTTGTTGTTGTTTCTAGAGTTTGTGTTTCTTCATAATCGTGAACCAAAACACCTTCACATGTTCCCTAAATATTCTTTGAAGTTACCAGCCCTGACTTCACAATTTTGTTTTGAGATTTAAATTTTTTTCATCAAAGCTGAACCTCAGAAACCTTTAGAATTGTCATTTATTTATTTACTTCTATTTCTCCACTTGAATGAATGCAGTGATGTCTGTGGAGCTCAGTATCGATCATCTATCGTGGTGCGAGTCGGAGTCTGATTTCTAGTTTTCGGAGCAGTATTAGCGCAGTGAACCGTGAGCGATTATAGAGCCGTGTGAGCATGAAGGGCACGTGGAACTGAAACGGCAGATTTTTCCAGAATTGCAGGGAGTTTGATGTAAAAGCGGCAGCGTTTGTTATCATCTGATGGAAGTACCTGTGATCTCCGGCAGCGCTGGCCGCTGTTTCTCCTTTTAAAGGCATATTCTCACGGCGCTCCTGAAATAGGTTTGGCTCTGAATCCCAGAGGAAGTGTAAACCAGGCCGGATCCGGTGCAGAAGCACACGCGCTGCTATTCTCATCAGGCCTCCAGAGAGAGCGCCTCTCTAATTAACTGCAAATTAACTTTAGATGAGCTGGTGTTTTTAGCTGCGCTGTGGAGGAGCTCAGTCCTACTTTATCCTCGTCTGCGTCAGGTCAGATCTGAAGATGAACCCGCAGCGGTTCACTACGTGATTACACGCTCTTCAACTTTCACCATTTTACAAGCTTTCAAGGAATACTTTAAGAGTTGATTTTTTTAAACTCTAAACGGATAACTCCGTTTTCTTTTTTTTTTTAATCATGTTTTGTATTTTTTTTATTACGTTAGTAAGTTTTTTTTAACCTAATCAAAGTAACCCGACTGCGGTTTGATTTGAGATGAATGGGAACGCACAATGAAAAAAACATGATTTTTGAAAATGGTTAATATCATGTATATGAACTCTTAATTTTGAACATTTTGGTCCGAGAAACGCACAGATAAATGATGCTTAATCTGAAGCCTTTTTTACGTTTTAGGTTTATATTATGTAATATTTATAAAACATTATTAGTTGAATAATGTATTGTTACAACATTATTCTCATGATCATTGCATCACATTTTTTGACTTAATCTCATATTGCACCGACTTCATTCTCATATTATTATTATTACTTTATTCTTGTAATCTTGTACTATTTTCTCAAAATATTATCACTTCATTCACATGCTGTTTCAGCTTTATTCTCACAGTCTTTGTTTTTTGGCTTTATTCTTGTAGTTTTTCTCATAATGTTATGACTCTAATCTCACATAGCTTCAGATTTATTCCTGAAATTTTAGTCGTCTTATACTTTAACTTTAGTCTCCCATTTTATTTAATCTCATACTGTTCTCATAACCTCTTTGACTGTATTATTGTAATTATAACTTATTCTTAAAATATAATCTTTATTATTTTACTGTTACCACTATATTCTGTTAGTTAGTCTCTTAATTAGTACTTTTTTTACTTTACAAAATATTTTATCTTAATAATATTCGTTTGATTTAGTTTTTGTTTGCAGTCACATGAAACCCAATCATCCCGTCATGAATACAGTCAAAGCCATCCTTTTTAATGTCATTCTGTGGAGCTAAATATGAAAATGATGTTTCATGTTGACTTAAGCAATGCTTTTATAGTGTAGTTTTACAGTTTCAGGATTGTGTGTGTGTGTGTGTGTGTGTGTGTAACTGCAGGCCATATTTAGTGCAGTGCTTTTCTCTGTGTCTGTAATGTCAGTGTTCAGTGTGTGTGTGTCCTTATATAGTCTTGTGCGGTCGGTAGAGTCACTCTGTGTGTGTGTGTGTGTGTGTGTGTGTGTGTGTGTGTGGCCCACATTCACTCTTAGACTTGATAACATATACACTGATGCTCTCAAACACACCTGTATTTACTCTCAGACTCGTGTTATAGTAGTTGAGTAGTATTTATGTACAGTATGTACAGTAACAGATGCTTTAATCCAGTGGTTTTCATTCTTATTTATATGCATTTGTGTACAAATTGACATATAAACCTATTTTCCTATTTTATTATCTATTCGCGTGAAAAATAAGCCTCGGTTCTATTTCTAGCATGCACGCGTTTTCCGTGCGGCTCTAGCCCGCAGTAAAAGGCTAGAAATACAAACCTGCCAAAATAATAATATCTAACACATGAGCATAGAGAGAGTTGTGAGTGCACAGGACACAGTGTAAGTGAGAGGAGACACGTTTAAGTGCACACTCTCCGCGCAGAGCAGCGTGTATCTGAGCAAGCACGTCTGGTTTTCTGACAGAGCAAAGGAAATCTGCGTGCGAACAGAGATTCGCACTCGTGCATTATTTTAATGTGCTTTTGCGTTATATTTATGCGCTCTCGCTGCTGACCGCATACACATACTGTTTACACACTGCTAACACCTGAGGCACCGCTACAATTAATGAGCTCGATCATAAGTCTATACATTTTGTTACATCTTTACTATAGTGATAATTTTGACTTATGTCTGTTCTAGAGACGTTACAACTTTTTGATAAAGCTCTAATTGGTTTTCTTTTGGAAATATGTTTCAGATTAATCCTGAATGCATTTATGACTGTAAAAGCATATCGGTGTGTGTCACAATCGATCGACAAAAATTGATCAAAGCATATAAATATATTCACAAATAGCGAAAGGTTTTTTTTTTTTTTTCATATCGCACAGCCCTAGTTCACTCAATAAAAACAGTTAACAGTCTAGCTTCTGAGTACTTGGTTATTAACCCAACAATAGCGGGGTCAGTTAATTTTTTTGAAGTGGGCCGTGCAAACACATGTGTGGTTGTGTGGGCCGCGAGCTGAAAAAGGTTGGGAACCACTGCTTTAATCTGTATTAATGATCCGTGTTACTGTGTACTGATATCAGACACACACTGGTCATGTGAATCTGGAGGGATAGTTCAGCCAAAAATGAAAATCCTGTCATCATTTATTCATCCTAACCCAATATCGGCTCCCTTTGACTTCTATAGTATGAATAGAAATACTATGGAAGTCAACAGCGACCAGAAACTTTAGTATCACTGTTATAATTTCTGTTGAGGTAAATGGTATTTTTATAGTGTCTGTTTTTGTTCTGATGTAATTTTTTGTGATTTTAGTTGTCAGTTTTATACATGAGTGTAACAGCGAGGGATCCTGGTGATTTTACTCTGAAGGTCTGACTGATCTCTCGTTCCTCTTTCAGCTGGAGAACCTACAGAAGACGTGGCTGCGGGAGTTTTACCAGGTGAGACACTCTTCTGACCTCGTCCTCTGTTCGACAGGCTCCGCCCCTCTGGTGGCTCTCGGCTGTGATTGGCTCGCCTTTATGACATCACTGTGTGATACTGATATCACAATAGATCTGTGCACTGATAATGATGACCAGACACTTGTTCTGTGTAACAGCTTGCTTCGCTGATATATATATATTATATTTTTAATGATTTATAATTTACTTGTTTCATCTCTTGAATGAATGATTCAACGACAAATACATTTTTTTAACACGCACCTGTCGCCATCTAGTGGTGAAACAATGCAATCGACACAAGTGTTATTTGAAGCGTCGGTCAAAAGGGAATTTGACATCAGTAGACATCAGCGTTTATATCCGAACTACAAACTTTCATCCCAGTAGTTCATATAATCATTATCATTTAGAAATCAGATCGCGTGGGTGTTCGAATCGAGATCAAGATCTTTTAACGATTAAATCGTTCAGCTCTACTGTATAGAATGTATATTTTGCTGGAAATAAGGTTGCTATGTTATATGAAAAATATTGAAACAGTAAAATAATTCTCAACACCAGTTTGAACACGACAGCAGAAACTAATACTAGGCTAATTAATGTAATAAAAAAAAAGTCCTCAATGACAGAGAGACGTCTGGTGAACAGTGATGTGTTTCACAGCTTAACATACTTTTAATAACGCTTTCAAATCTGTAGTCGACTGTATTTTACTACAGCCATGATTTCACTGATTTGGACATTTAAGTTTCGGCTTGTAAGGAAAGGAAAGAGACAGGATGTGGCACAATAGTCGTTTTGTGTCAGTTATTCAGTGTTTTTGCTGTTTGTTGTGTTGGGCTGTGTGTGTGTGTGTGTGTGTGCTGATCTCATGGAGGACACATTTCCTAATCAAACTCGGAGCTGCTGTATTTCCCTGCAGGGTTTGACTGACAAAAGACAGGACACAGTGACATTGAGTCTTCTGCTCTCTACACACCTCTCCTCTGAGATTAATCTGTTCCTGAAGTGTTTCAACAGGGCTTTCTGGACTCCTGTTTAACAGTTAAATTAAATGTTATTAATAAAAAAGCATGTCTATCTAATTTAAACCATGAAACTTAAACATTTTAACATCAAATTAAGGCCCTATGAAATGTTTTATTGTTATCAAATTCAGTTTCAAACAAGTTTCATTTATTTTGACAAAACCGTATGATTTTGCTTAGAAATTCTGTGTGTGTGTGCGCGTGCGCACGTGTGTGTATGTGTGTGTCTCTCTGTGTGTATGTGTGTGACTGTGTGTGTGTGTGTCTCTCTCTCTCTCTGTGTGTATGTGTGTGTGTCTCTGTGCGTGTGTGTGCGAGTGTGTCTCTCTCTCTCTCTGTGTGTGTGTGTGTGTGTGTGTGTGTGACTGTGTGTATGTGTCTCTGTGTGTGTGTGTGTGTGTCTCTCTCTCTCTCTCTCTCTCTCTCTCTCTCTCTCTCTCTGTGTATGTGTGTGTGTCTCTGTGCGTGTGTGTGCGCGTGTGTCTCTCTCTGTGTGTGTGTGTGTGTGTGTGACTGTGTGTATGTGTCTCTCTCTGTGTGTGTGTGTGTGTGTGTGTGTGACTGTGTGTGTGTGTGTGTGTGTCTCTCTCTCTCTCTCTCTCTCTGTGTGTATGTGTGTGTGTCTCTGTGCGTGTGTGTGCGCGTGTGTCTCTCTCTGTGTGTGTTTGACTGTGTGTGTATGTGTGTCTCTCTCTCTCTCTCTCTGTGTGTGTGTGTGTGTGTGTGTCTCTGTGCTTGTGTGTGTTTTTAATAAAATACTTGTACTGTAAACAATGACAATAAAGTTGACAGATGAATTAAGTGCATTTAAGTGCCATTCAGTTGGGGTTTTAAATAAAGCATTTTCTGAGATGCACATTAAGGGCCCTATTTTAACGATCTGAAACACAAGTGTCAAAGCGCGAAGCGCATGTAACTTTGTGGGCGGGTCTCGGCGGTGTTGCTATTTTCCCGGCGGGATAAATGGCTCTTGTGCCCGGCGCTAATCTAAAATGGGTTGGTCTGAAGTAGCTTCATTATTCATAAGTTTGGTTTGGGCGTAACGTGAAATAAACCAATCAGAGCGTCATCCAACATTCCCTTTAAAAGCAGGTGCGCAAGTTCCATTATGGATTGCTATTATTATGGCGTATTTACCAGGCGCACGCCAGGAGCGGTTCACAGCCGAGGAGACTGATGTTCTTGTAAGAGCAGTGAAAGACCGAGAAGTTGTGTTGTATGGGGATGGGAGAAAATAGCGTTGGTTAAACAGGCGTGGGAGGAAATAGCCACAATTGTTTCATCAGCTGGTATCCCCAGGACGTCACACCAGTGCCGCAAGCGCTAAAATGACATCAGAAGACGGGGAAAGTCCAAGCTTGCCAGCATCAATCGGGCACGCCGTGTAACGAGAGGTGGATCTGCCTCTACTCAGGACCTGACGCCAGCAGAGGACATCGCTGCGTCCACCCTCCCCGCTGAAAGTGTTGAAGGATTTGGGGGTTTTGAAATCGGCACCCAATCAGAAACGCAAGCAGTCCAACCCCAAGGTACACAAATTCACATACAAGGTTTCTTATGAAAATATTTTAATCATTATTTACA
>NC_081768.1:596534-599034 GCF_963082965.1 Carassius carassius
TTTTTTCTCTCAAGTAAACATAACAATAAAATAGAAAATAAATATATATTCAGTTATTAATAATATAATATTCATTCATTAATTCTAGCAATATGTGCCTGAAACTTGACAACTTACCTTGACATTTTAAGAGTTTATCAATATTTGTAATTTCATATTTTTTTTGTTGTATTTTTATTAAAAGTTGTTTTATATGCTTTTGTAATTTATATTAATTTATATTTAGGTTTAATTTTATATTTTATTTCTGTTTTTATTTCTCTTTTATTCCCACTTACTAGCTGAATTTTTTGTTATTTGTATTATTTATTTTGAAATATAACCATTTAGGTTGTAATTATTTTTTTTTATTTCGGTTTTAGTTTTATTTCCAGTTACTAAGCGCTCAAACTAAGTGCCAAGGCATTTATTTTTGTATACCATCTAATAGTATGTTATATAACTTCTTGAAAATCTTGTGATACTGTCAGAAGTGCTACATTCTTACATTTGTATTCAATTCAGTGTTTCTCAAAATCAATAAAAAGTCAAATGCAAGCTCCAAGTATGATACAAACCTGCAATAATTAAATATGTTAAAAATAGACAAATATCATTTATGTATTTAATCCTGTTTTATAAACTAATGTCTTTGCTAATGATGCGATTCAACCAAACTAAGCAAAAGTAACACATCTGTGTCTGATTGTAGTTATTTGTGAACAGTGTTGATCTTTCTTCTTCATGTGATTAGTTTGAGCTGCTCTCTCTACTGTACAGACCAGAACTTACACTTCCTTCAGCCTGAGACGCATTCACTTCACTTTAGCTCTGAAAGGGCTTTTGTAAAAGAACTTTTATATTAAAAATAAACAAGCAAGCCCCGCCCAGATTTCAAAAGTAACACAACTTATCACTTTCTATAAAAAGTAACTAAGTGACGTAATTTGATACTTCTGAATGGAGTAGTGTCACTGTTGGAAGTATCTGTCCATCCTCACTGTTAGTGTTGTGTGTCCTGCAGACGGTTCAGACGCACCGGCCGCTCTTCCTCGCTCTTCACTGTCAGGAGGTCGGAGGGAAGAACTACGAGGCGTCTATGACACACGTGGACAGCTTCATCAAGTAAGTTCACCTGAAGCGTGTGTGAATCCGGTTCCTGATCAAACACTGTGTGTGTGTGTGTGTGTGTGTGTGCTCAATACCATCTCATTATTAAAGGCCAAAGCCAATATTTACTCACACCTGAGCAGCTCAACCTGCTAATGAAACAGAGATATGACATATATGATCATATTTGTTGTTTTGCATTAAAAAATGCAGTTGCTAATAACATGACATGTTCGTTTCTTGTTTATTTCATGTTTAAACTAATTTGAGAGTAAAGCACTAAGCTTTTTTGGGAAGCTCACAAAATGTATTTTACCAAATTCAAATTATGTAAAATATATATATATATTGTACTCTTTACTCTTCTGTAGTCTTATATGAAACTGACCAAAAACTTCAGTGATTGTGATTTAGCTGCAAATTGAAGAAAACTTGTTTTTCAAAGCACTTGGTGACGTTTTTTTACTTCATACACAAAACAAGAGCGAAACAAAATCTGATTTCTTGATGATTTGATAATTTGTAATGGTGATTTTATAGTTATTTTACCATTTCAAAATATAAAGGAAAAAGTGTGAATGACTAATAAGCCAGTAAGTGCTCCTCTGCTGCCATCTACTGGTTATGATGCTGATTTGATCTCTTTTTTTATTTCACCGCAGTATATTTATAATCACAAACCTTTAGTTGCAGTCTGGAGCCCTGTTATAAATCAAATTCTGCTGCTAAACCTGTTTCACACTCAATCTCCTCATGTCTTCTGTCTCTGATTGATAGTTTAGAGTTAGAGTAGTGTAACTGTACAAGCGTCCAGCTTCAGCTCGACTCAAGTCTTTCCTGATTGTGATCAAGTAAAGGTCAGAATAAGGTCAGTAATATCTCCAGATGAACTCTTCCTGGACTGAAGCAGCTCAGCTTTACTTGATTCTCCATCAATCATGTTTCAGAGTCTCAAATCTGATCCTCAGGATCTTTTGAGGAGCGTTTGTTTCCAGAAGCTTTACTTTCACTGTTCCTCGGCGGAGGAATGATCTTCACAAGCCTCCAGAACATCTCACATCTTCTGAGGAGCCTTGATTTCTCCAGCTTTCCATCACTGTGTTAAATGTGCGGATCATTTACATCTCGACACATTACTGGAGATAAAGAGTGATGTTCAGATCAGTTTATATCAGTATCTGCTCTACTGTTAGAAACATCTCACTGATTTACAGCACAAGCAGCAGAAGATCATCACAGAAATAGCAGCTTCTGTCAGTTTTTAAAGGGATAATTAGTCAGCAACAGGTACATTGAGATATAAAATTTTAATGATATTTAAAATAAATTTGAGTAATGGTAAACTGTTCAGTTGAAGTTCTCAGCAATGCATATTACTAATCAAACATTAAGTTTTGATATATTTATGGTA
>NC_081768.1:609034-616534 GCF_963082965.1 Carassius carassius
GTGAGTTTGTGTGAGAGTGTGAGCGTGTGAGGGCGTTTGTGTGTGAGTGTGTGTGAGCGTGAGTGAGTTTGTGTGAGTGTGTGTGTGTGTGTTAGTGAGCATGTGTGTGAGTTTGCGTGAGTTTGTGTGAGTGTGAGAGCGTGTGTGTGTGAGTTTGTGTGAGTGTGTGTGTGTGTGTGTGTGTGTGTGTTAGTGAGCATTTGTGTGAGTTTGTGTGAGTGTGAGAGCGTGTGTGTGGGAGCGTGTGTGAGTTTGTGTGAGAGTGTGAGCGTGTGAGAGCGTGTGTGTGGGAGCGTGTGTGAGTTTGTGTGAGTGTGAGCGTGTGAGAGCGTGTGTGTGTGTGTGTGAGCGTGTGTGTGAGAGCGTGTGTGTGAGTGTGAGCGCGTGTGTGAGTGAGTGTGAGTGTGTGTGTGAGCGTGTGAGTGTGTGTGTGTGTGTGTGTGTGTGTGTGAGTGCGTGTGAGCGTGAGTGTGAGTGAGCGTGATAGTGTGAGGGAGTGTGTGTATGCGTGTGTGAGAGTGTGAGCGTGTGTGTGTGTGTGAGAGCGTGTGTGTGTGAGTTTGTGTGAGCGTGTGTGAGTTTGTGTGAGTTTGTGTGAGAGTGTGAGCATGTGTGTGTGAGTGTGAGAGCGTGTGTGAGATTGTGTGAGAGTGTGAGCGAGTGTGTGTGTGAGAGCGTGTGTGAGTTTGTGTTAGAGTGTGAGCGTGTGAGTGTGAGAGCGTGTGTGTGAGTGTGTGTGTGTGTGTGTGTGTTAGTGAGCATGTGTGTGAGTTTGTGTGAGTTTGTGTGAGAGTGTGAGCGTGTGTGTGTGTGAGTGTGTGAGCGTGTGTGAGTTTGTGTGAGTGTGAGTCTGAGAGCATGTGTGAGTTTGTGTGAGAGTGTGAGCGTGTGTGTGTGTGTGTGAGAGCGTGTGTGTGTGTGTGTGTGTGAGCGCGTGTGTGAGTGAGTGTGTGTGTGAGCGTGTGTGTGTGTGTGAGTGAGCGTGATAGTGTGAGGGAGTGTGTGTGAGCGTGTGTGAGTTTGTGTGAGAGTGTGAGCGTGTGTGTGTGTGTGTGTGTGTGAGAGCGTGTGTGTGTGTGAGTTTGTGTGAGTGTGAGTGTGTGTGTGTGTTAGTGAGCATGTGTGTGAGTTTGTGTGTGAGTGTGAGAGCGTGTGTGAGTTTGTGTGAGAGTGTGAGCGTGTGTGTGTGTGTGTGTGAGAGTGTGTGAGTTTGTGTTAGTGTGAGCGTGTGAGTGTGAGAGCGTGTGTGTGTGAGTTTGTGTGAGTGTGTGTGTGTGTGTGTGTGTGTGTTAGTGAGCATGTGTGTGAGTTTATGTGAGTTTGTGTGAGAGTGTGAGCGTGTGTGTGTGTGAGTGTGTGAGCATGTGTGAGTTTGTGTGAGTGTGAGTCTGAGAGCGTGTGTGAGTTTGTGTGAGAGTGTGAGTGTGTGTGTGTGTGTGTGTGTGTGTGTGTGAGAGTGTGTGTGTGTGAGTTTGTGTGAGTGTGAGTGTGTGTGTGTGTGTTATTGAGCATGTGTGTGAGTTTGTGTGAGAGTGTGAGCGTGTGTGTGTGTGTGAGCGTGTGTGTGTGAGTTTGTGTGAGAGTGTGAGCGTGTGTGTGTGTGAGTGTGAGAGCGTGTGTGTGTGAGCGTGTGGGAGCGTGTGTGTGTATGAGAGTGTGAGAGTGTGTGTGTGTGTTGAGCGTGTGTGTGAGAGCGTGTGTGAGTTTGTGTGAGAATGTGAGCGTGTGTGTGTGTGTGAGTGTGAGAGCGTGTGTGAGTTTGTGTGAGAGTGTGTGTGTGTGTGTGTGTGTGAGCGTGTGTGAGTTTGTGTGAGTGTGAGTGTGAGCGTGTGTGTGTGTGTGAGTGTGAGAGCGTGGGAGCGTGTGTGAGTTTGTGTGAGAGTGTGAGTGTGAGAGCGTGTGTGAGTTTGTGTGTGTGTGTGTGTGTGTGTGTGAGCATGTGTGTGAGTTTGTGTGAGAGTGTGAGCGTGTGTGTGTGTGTGTGTGAGTGTGAGAGCGTGTGTGTGTGAGCGTGTGGGAGCGTGTGTGAGTTTGTGTGAGAGTGTGAGCGTGTGTGTGTGGTAGTGAGCATGTGTGTGAGTTTGTGTGAGTGTGTGTGTGTGTGTGTGTGTGTGTGAGCGTGTGTGAGTTTGTGTGAGTGTGTGTGTGTGTGTGTTAGTGAGCATGTGTGTGAGTTTGTGTGAGAGTGTGTGTGAGTTTGTGTGAGAGTGTGTGTGAGTTTGTGTGAGAGTGTGAGCGTGTTTGTGTGAGAGTGTGAGCGTGTGTGTGTGAGCGTGTGTGAGTTCGTGTGAGAGTGTGAGCGTGTGTGTGTGAGCGTGTGTGTGAGCGTGTGTGTGGGAGCGTGTGTGGGTTTGTGTGAGAGTGTGAGCGTGTGTGTGAGAGCGTGTGTGTGAGTGTGAGAGCGTGTGTGAGTTTGTGTGAGAGTGTGAGCGTGTGTGTGAGTGTGAGAGCGTGTGTGTGGGAGCGTGTGTGAGTTTGTGTGAGAGTGTGAGCGTGTGAGAGCGTGTGTGTGTGAGCGTGTGTGTGAGAGCGTGTGTGTGAGTGAGAGCGTGTGTGAGTTTGTGTGTGTGTGTGAGTTTGTGTGTGTGTGTGAGCGTGTGTGTGAGAGCGTGTGTGTGAGTGTGAGAGCGTGTGTGAGTTTGTGTGAGAGTGTGAGCGTGTGAGAGCGTGTGTGTGTGAGTGTGTGTGTGTGAGCGTGTGTGAGTTTGTGTGAGTGTGTGTGTGTGTGTTAGTGAGCATGTGTGTGAGTTTGTGTGAGTTTGTGTGAGTGTGAGAGCGTGTGTGGGAGCGTGTGTGAGTTTGTGTGAGAGTGTGAGCGTGTGAGACCGTGTGTGTGTGTGTGAGCGTGTGTGTGAGTGTGAGAGCGTGTGTGAGTTTGTGTGTGTGTGTGAGCGTGTGTGTGAGAGCGTGTGTGTGAGTGTGAGAGCGTGTGTGAGTTTGTGTGAGAGTGTGAGCGTGTGAGAGCGTGTGTGTGTGAGTGTGTGTGAGCGTGTGTGAGTTTGTGTGAGTGTGTGTGTGTGTGTTAGTGAGCATGTGTGTGAGTTTGTGTGAGTTTGTGTGAGAGTGTGAGCGTGTGTGTGTGAGTGTGTGTGAGCGTGTGTGAGTTTGTGTGAGTGTGTGTGTGTGTGTGTGTTAGTGAGCATGTGTGTGAGTTTGTGTGAGAGTGTGAGCGTGTGTGTGTGTTAGTGAGCATGTGTGTGAGTTTGTGTGAGAATGTGAGCGTGTGTGTGTGTGTGTTAGTGAGCATGTGTGTGAGTTTGTGTGAGTGTGAGCGTGTGTGTGTGTGTGGGAGCGTGTGTGAGTTTGTGTGAGAGTGTGAGCGTGTGTGTGTGTGTGTGAGTTTGTGTGAGATTGTGAGAGCGTGTGTGTGTGAGTTTGTGTGAGTGTGAGCGTGTGTGTGTGTGTGTGTGTGTGTTAGTGAGCGTGCGTGTGTGAGTTTGTGTGAGAGTGTGAGCGTGCGTGTGTGAGTGTGTTTGAGTGCGCTTGTGTGTGTGTGTGTGTGTGTGAGAGCGAGTGTGTGTGTGTGTGTGTGTGAGCGAGTGTGGGCGCGCGTGTGTGTGTGTGTGAGCGAGTGTGTGTGTGTGTGTGTGTGTGTGAGCGAGTGTGGGTGTGTGTGTGTGTGAGAGTGAGCGCGCGCGTGTGTGTGTGTGTGAGCGAGTGTGTGTGTGTGTGAGCGAGTGTGGGTGTGTGTGTGTGTGTGTGAGAGTGAGCGTGCGTGTGTGTGTGTGTGTGAGTGTGAGCGTGTGTTAGTGAGCGTGTGTGTGTGAGTTTGTGTGAGAGTGTGAGCGTGCGTGTGTGAGTGTGTTTGAGTGCGCTTGTGTGTGTGTGTGTGTGTGTGTGTGTGTGAGAGCGAGTGTGTGTGTGTGTGTGTGTGTGAGCGAGTGTGGGTGTGTGTGAGCGTGTGTGTGTGTGTGTGTGTGTTAGTGAGCGTGTGTGTGAGTTTGTGTGAGAGTGTGAGCGTGCGTGTGTGAGTGTGTGTGAGTGCGCTTGTGTGTGTGTGTGTGTGTGAGCATGTGTGTGTGTGTGTGTGTGTGTGTGTGTGTGAGCATGTGTGTGTGTGTGTGTGTGTGTGTGAGCATGTGTGTGTGTGTGTGTGTGTGTGTGTGTGTGAGCATGTGTGTGTGTGTGAGAGTGACAGCTGTGGCTCTGATGGTGTGTTTTATGGCTCTTGTAAAGTATACAGGAGGTAAAATGTCTATTAGAGGAAGCATCTCTGGTCGTTCACTAGTTCCACACCATTAATATTTATCATGCGGCTCTGCCCCGGGGCCCAGAGGCTCATGGGTAATGATGTGCACTAATGTCCGCCCCTTATTACCGCAGCGTGTGTGATATTAAGTGTTCCTGTCACAATGTGTTACAGTGACTGCTAACACACGCTGAGTCTCGCCTCGACCCGCGGCTTTAATTAGGACGAGTCTGAGGCTAATCTCAGCGCTAGCAACTAAACACCTCGACAGATCCACTGTTATCACTTCAGACAAACTCAGCAGCACAGGCTCTCAACATTTAGTTTGATCACATACAAGGCCAGGAAAAATAGTTTAAATAAATAGTTTATCAGAAGTCTTAATTATAATTTAAGAGGTCTTAAATTTGAGGAGAGAAAAACAGTTGCCGTGATACAGATATGTGATTATTAAACTTCAAAAGACAATGATTTTAAAGTCAAACCTGACGTATTTTAGCACATTTGATGTGGAGATTGTATTCGTATCAGCACAATAATCTTTTCAATGCCTTCCTTTAAACACATTATTAAACAATACAAAATCCAATATGGATTGGCCGTGTACTTCGTGTGTACTGATGTATGAGAAACCCATATATAAACGAAATAAAGATAAACTGATTTCAGTTCACATGTAATCTTGAGTCCTTTACCCTATTTTGCAGTTAATGTGATATGCAGCCCGTTTAATTAAGTAAAACAATTTGAGATGGTTGATTTATTTTGAGATTGTAAGGGTTTGTTCTGTAATGGCTTGTGATATTAATTTTATTTGTGGAGGGTTTTGAAAAGTCCGCTGCTGGAGCGCCAGTGTTTTCTGTGCGTCTCTCTGTTCTCACACACGTCTGTCTCCGTTCTGAAGAATGACACTGAGAGGAGAATATCACACCATGAGTAGGATACACCCTGAGTGTGTGTGTGTGTGTGTTTGGGTTTGAGTGTCTGTGTGTGTGTGTGTTTGGGTTTGTGTGTGTGTGTGTGTCTGAGTTTGAGTGTCTGTGTGTGTGTGTGTGTGTTTGGGTTTGTGTGTGTGTGTCTGAGTTTGAGTGTGTGTGTGTGTGTGTTTGGGTTTGTGTGTGTGTGTGTGTGTGTCTGAGTTTGAGTGTGTGTGTGTGTGTTTGGGTTTGTGTGTGTGTGTGTGTGTGTCTGAGTTTGAGTGTGTGTGTGTGTGTGTGTGTTTGGGTTTGTGTGTGTGTGTGTGTGTGTCTGAGTTTGAGTGTGTCTGTGTGTGTTTGGGTTTGTGTGTGTCTGAGTTTGAGTGTCTGTGTGTGTGTTTGGGTTTGTGTGTGTGTGTGTGTGTGTGTGTGTGTGTGTTTGAGTGTGTTTGTGTGTGTGTGTGCGTGCACGTGTATGAGGGTGTGTGTGTGTGATTTTTATCACAAAATGATTATTTAAAAAAAATTAAACTTAATATTTTACACTTAGTATTTTAAAAAATACTTAAAATCACACTTAATATGGTATAAACACACAAAAAAATCAGGATGTAAGTTGAAATAATATTTTAAGCTGTCTTTTGTGAGAAAAAGAGAGATTATGCTTCAGGAGAAAAGAATATCTTGTTTGTGAAGAAAAATCAGCTTGTTTCTACTTAGAATAAAGTTTTAATCATAAAATCACCTAATCTTGATCTGTATCTCAGAAAACATGTAAGTTTGCATTTATTGTTTTATTTGAAGAACACCAAATTAGAATATTGAATCTTCTGGAATCACAGAATAAATTGTGGTTAATTAATTTAATTTAATTTTTATCATGTGTCTTAAAGAAGTCTCTTCTGCTCAGCAAGGCTGCATTTATTTAATTAAAAATACAGTAAAACAGTGAAATATTATTCTAGTGTAAATCAGCTGTTTTCTGTGTGAATCTGTGTTAAAGTGTAATGTATTTCTGTATTTTCAGCATCATTCCTCCAGTCTTCAGTGTCACATGGTCTTCAGAAATCATGAAAATATGATGTTTTACTGCTCGAGAAACATTTCTGATTATCATCAGTGTTGAACACATTACATTAATGTGTTTACATTACTACATTTTATTTCTCAGTTTATTTAGATGAAGAGAAAGTTCAAAAGAACATTTATTTGAAAAATGTATTTTTTTCCAACATTATAAATGTCTTGACTGTCACTTGATCAATTGAATGCATCCTTGATGAATAAAGCATTATTATTCAGATGTATGACAGTGAGGATGTGAGACTCTCCTCTGAACATAACCAGTGTAACACAAACTACATCCAGTGTGTTATTCCGGTCGAGGCCGTCTGAATGTGCCAGACTTCACTGGAGTAATAATGTAGAGCAATAATTCACACACACCATCAGTCACGCGCTCCTAAACACACACACACACACACACACACACAGACGTCTGCATGTGTGCTGAGCGACAATCAATGAATCTGCCATCAGATGTGAATTATGACTCTGGGGCGCTGGAGAAATTTAGAGAGAAATATATATACGCTGCTAATGGATTATATAGAAACAGATGCATCTGATATGAGCGGCCCTCAGAGAAGAAACACTGCTCTGACACACACACACACACGTGTAAGCGCTTGTAAACCCGTGCAGTGTGTGTGTCTGGGCAGATTGGTTTATCAGGGCTGTGTGTGTGTGTGTGTGTGTGCCCTCGGCCCCATGTGTGTGTGTGTAAGGGCCACAGTGAAGGTGAGGCTGTCATATCGATCTTTTTAGCGCTAAAATATGAGCCACTTTACTCTGCTCCCCAGCGCAGTGATGTGAAAAATAATAACTTGGCCCCAAATTAAAAATATTGATCGCTTGGGAGGTGTTGAGAGCAAATAAACATCCACTGAAGGATTTCTCACTCGCCCGTCTCTCTCTCTGCACTGTGAACACCAGCTGTGTGTGTGTGTGTGTGTGTGTGTGTGTTTCCTGTAGATCTGGTCCAAATGTTACTGCTTAAACAGTATTTAAACGCATCATAGATGATAATCTCACAACGCACCGCAAATATTTAGCAGAAAAAGTCTGAGATGTGATGCTAGTAAGTAGAAAAGAAATCTATAAATATGCTTCATTCTCAACTGAAATATTTGGATCAAATTACATTATTTAGGTCAGATACGAAAACAATATTTTACCCAATGTTTATTTTACATTTATGTATTTGACAGATGCTTATATTCAGAGCAACTTACATTGTGTTCAAAACCGCCAGTTCTTGTGTGTGTGTGTGTGTGTGTGTTTTAGTATAATTGAGATACTATTACAGCTTAATTTTGTATTTTAGCAGTTTTG
>NC_081768.1:621534-629034 GCF_963082965.1 Carassius carassius
CAAAGAAAACAAAAATAACTACTTCAGTAACGACTTTTCAGTAGAAAGCACACAGTAACTTGGAAGTGGAAGAAGAATTGTTGAGCAAATTATGTTATTTTTGTTTTCTTTGCGCACAAAGAATTCTCGTAGCTTCAGAGAGCTCTTGGATTTCATCAAAAATATCGTAAGTTGTGTCTGAAGATGAACAAAGGTCTTACAGGTTTGAAACGACATGAGTGAGAGTAATTAATGACAGAATTGAAATGTTTGGGTGAACTATCCCTTTAAGGTGTGCGAGTTTTGAGGTGGATTTAACGTCTGAAGTTGAGATACAAATATGGAAGCAGAAGTGCAACTAATTTAAATGAGAAGAAAAAGCAGTTAGTCGAGACAGACGTCGGATGTTTGCTTGTCAAAGCCTTGTTTGAAAGTTTTGAAAAACAGTGTAAGAAATCTCGATGTTTAAATGTTCTTATGCCTGAGGGATGAATGGATAGATTTTAAGATATACAGATAGAAAGATAGCAGATTCTGCTCCTTCATCTCCAGATTCCAGCGTGTGTTTCAGTCTGCGTTGTGTTCGTCTTCCTCTCCTTCAGAGCGCTGTAGTCAGGTTTGTCTGTGTGAGTCAGGTCAGTGTGATCCGTCTTCATCCGCTAGCTGCTTTAAACACACATAAGCAGACGGGCCTCTCCTCTTGAGCAAATCATGACATCTGAATCAAACATCAATCGCTTAATTACTGCACGATTGTCATTTTCATTGACACTGATGCAGTATTGATCACACAGAGAGAGCGGTGGAATTAAAGCGGATGGGATCTCCTCCTAATGAACTGTCGGGATGCGCAGGCATGAATCCGGGCTGCTGGAGAACAGGGGGAATAATGGGGTGTGTGGGTTACTCATTCGCCGCCATGCACCAAGTCTCCCGTGATTCATGCGTGTTTGCCTGCTGTGTCCCGCACGCCTGACCTTTCCTCAGCTAAAGTGTATATCTATGGGGCCGTCTGCGGGGCTCTTCAGGGACCCATCAGAGACTAATCCAAACACGGCGCAGACGGGACGAGCGTCCGCCGCGGGCGAGTGTGAGCAGCAGGGCGGATATGTCACGTACGTGCGGTTAATGCCGCTGAGAAATCGTTATCTTCACTCCCGGCCGTTTCTCACACGCCGCCAGTCGTGATGGGGTTTACTCGCCTCTCTTCTGCCCTCGCTGCTCTTCGTGCTCCAGAGGATGGAGACCCAACAGAAGGCCTGAAGATCAGAGAGAGAGAGAGAGGGACATCTTCAGGGTCCTATGAGAGCAGATTTTTTGTGTATTTGATGCTTAATCTATTATTTACAAGAAAGTAATACTTTTATTCATTAAAAGGATGCTCTAAATTGACTGAAAGTGACAGTAAAGTCATTTCTAACATTACAAAAGATTTCTATTTCAAATAAATGCTGTTCTTCTGAACTTTCTGTTCATCTGTGAATCCTGAGAAATTAAATGCATCACAGTTTCCACAAAAATATTGTGCAGCACAACTGTGTTCAACATTGACAATAATCAGAAATGTTTCTTGAGCAGTAAATCATCATATTATTCTGATTTCTGAAGATCATGTGACACTGAAGACCGGAGGAATGATGCTGAAAATACAGCGGAGCATCACAGAAATACATTACACTTTAACACAGATTCACACAGAAAACAGATGATTTACATTAGAATATTTCACTTCATTTTTTGGGTATTTTAAACAAATACAGCCTCGTGTGTTGAAGTGTGTGTGTGTGTGTGTTTGAAGGTGTGTGTGTGTTTGAGGTTGTGTGTTTGAGTATGTGTGTGTGTGTGTGTGTGTGTGTGTTGAAGTGTTTGTGTATGTGTGTGTGTGTGTGTGTGTTGAAGTGTTTGTGTATGTGTGTGTGTGTGTGTGTTTCAGGTTGTGTGTTTGAGTATGTGTGTGTGTGTGTGTGTGTGTGTGTTGAAGTGTTTGTGTATGTGTGTGTGTGTGTGTGTGTTGAAGTGTTTGTGTATGTGTGTGTGTGTGTGTGGAAGTGTTTGTGTGTGTGTTTGAGGGTGTGTGTGTGTGTGTGTGTGTGTGTGTGTTTGAGTGTGTGTGTGTGTGTTGAAGTGTTTGTGTGTGTGTTTGAGTGTGTGTGTGTGTGTGTGTGTGTTTGAGGGTGTGTGTGTGTGTGTGTGTTGAAGTGTTTGTGTGTGTGTTTGAGGGTGTGTGTGTGTGTGTGTTTGAGGGTGTGTGTGTGTGTTGAAGTGTTTGTGTGTGTGTTTGAGGTGTGTGTGTGTGTGTGTGTGTGTGTGTGTGTGTGTGTGTGTGTTTGAGGGTGTGTGTGTGTGTGTGTTTGAGGGTGTGTGTGTGTTTGAGGGTGTGTGTGTGTGTGTGTGTGTGTTTGAGGGTGTGTGTGTGTGTGTGTGTGTTTGAGGGTGTGTGTGTGTGTGTGTGTGTGTGTGTGTGTGTGTGTGTGTGTTTGAGGGTGTGTGTGTGTGTGTGTGTGTGTGTGTGTGTGTGTGTGTGTGTTTGAGGGTGTGTGTGTGTGTGTGTGTGTGTGTTGAAGTGTTGAAGGGTTTGGTGTAACATCTTCAGCTGTGTTTCATCATCAGATGAGCTGCGTCTGCCCCCCCCGAGGTCTCCTGCTGGATTGTGGGATGTGTTTAATAGCAGTAATGGTGTTGGCAGGCGCTGTGTGTCCTGAGCTTTCACTCGTCTGCTGTTATCTGATTGGTTTATTCTTTCACTCCTGTATTGTTTAGTTAAGCAGAGGCACATTTACATGAACCTGCAACCCACAACCACCACTTAACAGAATTAACAGATACAACACCAGCCCTTTTCTTTTCTTTTCTTTTCTTTTCTTTTGAATAATTATAAAAAAATATTAGAAAAATATTACTTTAATTGTTATTATTCTTTCTTTCATTTTGCATTTATTTTATTTTTTTTAAATAATTACAAATTCATTTATAAATGTTAATATTTAATAAGTTTTAATGTTATTAGAATTTTAAATTGATATTTTAATATAATATGCATTTATTTTAATTGTCTATTTATTTGAATATTTTTTAATTATTATTAGTATTTAAAAAATATTAATTAAGGTTTTTATGTATTAAATACATCAGTAAATTAATTCAGTTTCATTTAGACTTTTTTTATTTAGTTCTCTTTTTTTTATTTTCCTTTTTTTTGTGTAATAAGCTTTTTCCTCGTAATTTTCGAATACATTTGTCTTTGTATTCAGCTTTCGGTTCATATTGGGTTAGATTCTCTCGGTCTGTAGTAGAATGACTAACCCTAACGGCAGAACTGTTCTGTTGCTGTTTGCTCATTATAAACGTGTTCGTCTCAGCTCTCAAGCACTCGTTCTATCTCTTAAGAGCACTAGTGTGGTGTGATGTCACTGAGATGATTAAGTGCAGCTGGTGAAGATGAAGCTTGTCTTGTTTCTCTTTGGCATCTCTGAAGCTCTGGACATTCCTCCATTGATTTTCTTCAGGAAAATGAATCCAGTGTCCTGAAGGTCAGAGAGTTCAGACATGAACGAGGAGGATGAGGGTGATTACTGATATTTCATAGACCAGTGGACAGTTTCAGCAGTTTTATTATTATTTTAAAGGACTGTGTTTCGATATTTCCATATTCAGTATGTCTGAATGTAATCACTAAACAAACTTTGATGACATTTAACGGTGTGGGAGATTTTCCAGTATTATTGATTAATTCCAGTCTAATTTTTTGTCACGGTTTCTTTTTTAAATAAATAAATCATGAATACAAATAATATACACTTTCGTTTAGTTCTTTTTTAATTAATACAAAATACAAATAAATAGAAATTATTAAAAATGAATGAATACATCATACAATCAGTAGATAAAATATTCTGCATCCTGTTTGCTACACTAACTCAAATTATCTTCAGATTGAAGAATTGAATTACACTTTAAAGAGCATTTGTATACGTTTGCATGTACACACACTCATTCTCACACACACATACACTTCCTGTCTCTCACACACACACACAGACACACACACACACACGCACACGCACACTCACTCCCACTCACACACCTCACACTAACACACACGCACACACTCAAACACGCACGCACACTCACTCCCACTCACACACACACACACACACACACACACACACACACACACACACACACTCATTCTCACACACACATACACTTCCTGTCTCTCACACACACACACACAGACACATACACACACACACACACGCACACACGCACACTCACTCACACACCTCACACTAACACACACGCACACACTCAAACACGCACGCACACTCACTCACTCCCACTCACACACACACACACACACACACACACACACACTCACACACACACACACACACACTCACACACACACACACACACACACACACACTCACAACACTCATGTAAAGTATTTACACGCATTACAAGTAAAGGATTATCTAACTTGTTTTTCAGACATTTTTGTAAAAAAAAAAAAAAGTAAAAGTATTTTCCCAGAGTTCAAAGACTTCCCAAAGCCAAATAAAGTTGTCACACAGCTCCACTGAACTGAACGAACAGATATTAACGCACATTAATATGAAGACGGCGGCGGGTTCGTGTCGCTCTGTTTTGAGCGTCTCTGGCCGCTTCTTTCATTATTTTAAAATCTTCCTTCAGTGATTGATCTCCAAACTGCTGATTGCATTTCCCATTTTTGCAGAAAACGTTACGGATAGATCTAAACAAAGTGTAATTGGCCGATCCCGACCTGCCAACAATCCGGTCCGTTCCCAAGGTTGGCCGCCTCGCTGGGGAAATATCAAGCATTAATTTCATTTAGCCTCCCTCCCGACATCCAGCGCTGGAAGTTAATTAAATTGCTTGTCCATTGTGTTCATCCACTTACAAAGTTAATGATATTGTGCGGCGGATTAAAGAGCATTTTATAAAGCGCTCTGGATGTGAGCTGGCAGCCTCTACATGGGCCGCTTGAACCAGTCTGTCCCCGGGGCCTGATGCTCCTGTAATTAGCGGTGAAATGGATGCTTCCGTTTGCCAAACTTCTGCCAAGATCATCATAGTACGGCGGAGCCTCTAACCTGCTCGCTCACCGCGTATAACACAATAAAACCATCACGCCAGTGACAGTCAACAACAACACACGGAGCCGCTAAACACACAATCCGGTCAGAAACACAGGATTTACTGCACAATGTCACAGTTTGGGGAACTTAATTTAAAGTAGGACTGGACACCTAGTCAAAAGTGTGATATGGATTAGTGTCAGTGAATATTAAAGTGAGAAAAAGACTATTTAAATATAAAATCTTTATATCTTATATCCACAGAAACCTAAGGGTCTTTTTATGGCAACCTGTCAAAATAAAAGTTTGGTTTAACTTGAAGAAATTATGACGGAGGTATATTACAACTGTACAGCAGAATTTGAGCACTATAATTGTACATGCTTTTTGCTTTTTGATTACTAAAATATAAGTTAACCATTAAAACAGTCAAGTAAAATAAAAATTGAAAAAAAAAATGGAAAGAAGAAAAATTTAAATGGGAAAAAAATAGAATTTGGGAAAAAATAAAACATTTCATACAGCCCTAAAAACATACTTTTAATAAGTTTAACAACTGTTAATAAGTTGCTGTTAAATTGTATAAGTTTATGATTTCAACTAATGACACATGCTTTTGATTACTACAATTATGTAAAAATTATAAAGGGAGAAATCGTACTCCAGGAAAAAAAAGGATTTTGGGATTTTTTTTTATTTTTGTTAAACTATTAAAAGTGTTGATTTATTGTTAAATTGCGTATGTTTCATAATTTGACATCTCAAATTCTTTTTAATTACTAAAATTTTATGTAACTACTAAAGCAGAGTTGAGAAAAATGAAAACAGAATAAATGGAAATTAGGGGGGAGAACAGAATTTGAAATAAAATAAATAAAATTGAATTTGGGGGTTGGGTGGGGTGGGGGGTAATTGGTAAAGATCAAAGATGTTTCATCGGGCCCTTGACACGCAGCATTTAAAGAGGCCAACTTTCCCATCATGAGCTCCTTCGAAGCCACGTACTCGTCCGGTCTGAATAATGTAGATCATAAATTCAAGCTCAGCCGAATCTCACATGATCAGGTTAAGAGAAGCTTCAGAGGTCTCTCTGCAACTTTATTGGACTAATTTCTCGTCTGACGTCTCAAAGACTCGAGACATTAAACGTCTCATTTATATTCAGTTTTTTTTAATATACCACGATCCGTCAGAGCGCATAAAAATCATTGCTTTTCTTAAACACAGTGCCTTCAGCTTCTGCTCAGATGAGGTAAACAGATTCGATTAGTAAAGTGCACGCCGATGTATTTGCTGGAAAATGCGATGTTTTAAAGCATCCCAGAAGTGCTTTATTTGTACATGCAACTTTCTCTACAACTCTGTTTTCATGAAGATGCAAACGTTTCCAGTGTTTGTCTCTGCAAACCCTACGGTTTCCTGAAGTGAGCATGTAGCGCTCGGCTAATCAGATCATCTTCTGAAGAGCCACGTACATGATAAGCATTGTCTGCGTTATTAGATTTGCACACAAAAAACGTCAAACCTGAACAATTCAGGCCTCCATTACTAATTAAACGGCCACGAGCGCTCGTTCTCATGCACCATCATTTAATTGTTTCAGATGCCAATGATAAAACGCCTTAATACACTTACGCTCATTAATTGTAAATCATATTCCACTATAGATGTCCAATAATTAAAAAGAATATTTCTCTGTTTTAGAAAGGTATCCTCATTAGACGGAGACTCTTTCAGAGCGGATCGCTCCACAGAACGATCGATTTCTCTTTATTCCCCACGCATGAAAATATTGTTAATGTTGACGTTGAACGTTCATCAATCTAGATTATGGTGCTCTTTAATATCTGGCCGGTTCCAGTGATCGTACTTTATGCATCTGATTGGATTATGAGCGTTCGCGGCTGACGTGATTGGATATGACTGCGCCGAGTCTCACAAAAGAGACACAAGGACACTAACTCTAACCAACTTCTGCTTCTGATCTGCTTAAGATGCACACATCACGTCATTTTCATGTTGAGATCGCCTTCATGCCAGAGTCATTATGACTTGCGATGAGTTCACAAACAGGATTCATATGTTAATGAAAGGAAGTAGAATGAATGGAAAGTGCAATGTGGAAATTAAATTAACAAATTAAAGAGACTATAAACTATTCTTTTAGATTATAACTATAACTGTAACTAGAAAAGCAATGTTCATTGATTAAAAAATTGAGAGTGTTTACTTAAAGATCTGCTTGAGTTTTAGAAAACATTTTTTTTAAAGATTTGAAAATGCACAGACTTTACAAACAAAGTGGTATATATACTGTGTGAAATGATTATAATTTAATTCAACATAAAGCATAAAAAATATGTAAATAAATCCAGTAAATAATGACATCAGATTGAAACAAGTAAGTAATCAACTCAAG
>NC_081768.1:631534-656534 GCF_963082965.1 Carassius carassius
GAAGCTCTGAGGGAGATGCAGATTCACTCTCTGACAGCAGGGGGCGCTTATGGAACTGTGATACAGCGTTTCCTCGGTTACCGCTGTAAACACTGCAGCTCTGAGCTTATTAACACTAATTTAATATGCAGTATGAAAAGAAAACGCCATTTCTGAAAACAGCCAGTTCCCCTCAGAAACACATTCACATAAATTCAATATTTAGATTTTCTTCCTTTATTTTGTGCATCGTGATCTCTCTCTCTCTCTCACACACACACACACACACACGTGCTGTCTCCCTTCACACATGATGAGCGTCTGGTGGCTCATCCTCACACACGCCGGTCACACTCTCACAGGAATCAAGGTCTGACCGCTGTGGAAAAATGACCACTTTTATGTTTGCTTTATGGCTCATTTTTCAAAGCCACTGCAAAAAATCCATGAAAGGTCAGTGAATGTGTGCCGCAGAGCTCAGCCTGTGTCTCGTCTGAAGGCCTTCAGCAGCGCTTTACTCCAGCGATGATGTTATTTCAGTGCAAACGTTGAAGATGATTCATGGCTTGCTTGTGCTTCATGCAGTCTTACTGCAGATCTTACAGGAAAACTGCCTGTTGACTAAAGCATGCAGTAAATATTCATGCGGGATGCTAGATTTTTAATAACTGCTAATTCTAATATAGTTTATTATTTTGATTTAGATTTTATCTTTATATTATCTATAAAAAATTAATTTTTTGTCGTTTATTAGATGTAGTTGTTCTAGTACATACATTTAAACAATGCAACGAGATGGTGACAACTATCTGAAATTAAATACACTTTGTTAATATTTTGAAATGTTTGTTTAGAATTTTTTTGTAATTGTGTCTTTATAATTTTTATGACAAACTAAAAAAATATATGTATATTGTTTATAGTTTTAATACGTGTGTATAGTTTTATTAATTTTACATTTATTAGATAGTAGTTGCTTTAGTTCGTAAATTTAAACTATACCAAAATGAGATGCTGGGAACATTAAATGTATATATATATAATTTTTTTTTTTTTCTGTTTTCACAATTTCAGTTTTAGTTACTATTTTTGCTTTTTTATATAAACATAAAAATACCTTTTATATATATATATATATATATATATATATATATATATATATATATATATATATATATATATATATATATAAACATGCAAATTTAATCAAATATTGGTATTTAAAAAATATAGTTTTAGAAAATATAATTATAAAATTAATTAAAAATATGTAATTACAATTATTATTAATATGTTATTTCAGTTAAAGTATTTTTTCAGTTTTTTAATTTGAGTGGTGTAGAGGATGTTGTGGTTTACCTGCAGTCTCTGCCCTCGACGTATCGTTCTGTTCTGGTTCTGTTCTGTTCGGTCCAAACCCGGGTCAGAGACCTTCGCTGTCAGAGCGCCCAATAAAATCTGCCTTTATGGCTGGGTTATTGTCTTTCTGTCTGCAATTACGGCGATTACTCATTTCCTCGTCCGGCCCGCCGCGCACTTAACAGAGTGCATTTTACTAATGGAAAATTAAGTGACAGTCCGCTTTATAAATATGTAAAATACACTTTTAATTATTTGGAGTGAATCTGGCAGGTAATCGATAACGCTGGACGTGACAAACATACGCTTGACACTGGCCATTGTAAAGCGCCGCTCATAAGATAAGAGTTTGCTGTCAGCGCCGTCTGGCTCCAATTAATATTTGGAGTCTGTCACTGCGTGGAACAAATGGATTAATTGTGGGCCGCTAATATAATAGCTTCTTCATGAAGAGCTCAGGAGGAGACCGGCTTGAACTCTGACGTTAAATATTCATTAGAGCTTGTGTTTGGATTTATTATTACGATATCTGTGATTACAGTGCCGTGTTTATGGTTTATTCTGAGGTGGAGAAGTACAGCGAACACGGATCACAACTTTTATAATGCTCAATAGATCAGAGAAATTATGCCACATTTTCAAATTCTGCACAGAAATCTCTGTTATAAATGCGCTAACTGTAACCATGCTGTTGTAGTAGAAATAGTTCAGTGCATTATATCATTAGAATTACATCAAGTCGGTCAGTTCTATAAATTAAAAGAATATTGATACATTAATAAGAGTGGGAAATTTGATTTTGCACTTGATTTATTGAGTTTTAATAAGTAATTTAGCTTAGTGCTTTACTGTCAAATCTGTATAAACAATAAACAAAAGAGAAATAAACTAAATTTACATGTAATATTTTTAGTAACTGCCCTTACTGCTCTCAAATGTTAGTCTGGAGCCCTGTAGAATTATTATTTTTCGTGCATTTTTGTAATGTTTATTACAAATTAAATATATTTGTAGTTTTTAAAAAAATTTCTATATATATATATATTTTTTTTTAGGGCTAGTCAAGTTAACACGCTATTATTTCATTTAAAGCATTAATTGATTAACGCTGATAATTATTTTATCGCAGTTTTTTTATTATTATGAAAGTCCGTTTGCTCACAAATCATGGGTCAATATTTTAATGGCTTTAATTTTTATTTCAGTTTTAGTTTGCATAGAGACTGATGCATTGATGAGCTTACATAAAATAATTGTGAGTTTCTGAGTAGTGAAAAGAACATAAAAAGCTCTGTCTGTTGTGACGTGGATAAAACCAGACAGAATATCTGCTAATGTTAGTTAGCTTCTCAACTACATGTAACTGTTTGCTATGTCTGTTTCCTTCCTGTTATCTGTGTCTTTGTTCCTCAGTGTTTTGTAAGAGCAGATGTAACGTGGCTCTTCTGAATCGAGTCGTTTGGTGAATGAATGTGTTTTGTATCGATCGTCTGCTGTTTCATACAGTTGTTGTGTGGAATGGGCGTCTCCGTCTCCGTTTGAGGTGAAACCGCACATAAACTAAAGCAAACAGAAATAAACAGAAGCCTTTCCGGGAAACTGACCTTCATCGCGCCTCTCCTCGACGGGCCGCTCGGGTCACGCCGGGAATGTTCTCATCAATTAAATGTGAACGCTGGGGTGAGCGGGACCTTCTGTTTGTGCTTTTGACAAATCAGCAAATGTTTAATCTCAAGATGAGCTGCGCAGCGCTCATAAATAATGCAGGAGGGGTTCTGTGCCCACAGTCCTTCAGTGCCAGTCCACCGCCATCATCTTCATCAGCAGCATCTTCCTCATTCACACACACACACACGCACGCACGCACGCACACACACACACACACACACACACACACACACACACACACACACACACACACACACACACACACACACACACACACACACACACACACACACACACACACAGAACTTTATTTAGGACCAGTGTTCACTCTTTATGAGCAGATGAACACCCATTTATGTCAAGAGTGTGGGTTTAAATCAAATGCTCAGGTTTGGCTACTGTAATTTTTTTTTAATAATCAAATTGGCTGTACTAGTCATTACAAATCTTGTGTAACTTAAAAAATTTATTTGCTTAAATTATTTTGTCGACATACTGATCATATCTTATAGCATTGGCTAGTAAGTGATTATATGTGCTCTCCAGTTATTTGTAGATGTTATGTTTTTGAAAACCATGGTTTGTTTAAAAGTTTGAGGTAATTAATTAAATAAAAAATAAAACATTTTATTCAAGGACAGATTAATTTGATCAAAGGTGACAGTAAAGACATTTATAATGTTACAAAATATTCAAATGATTCAATTAAAAAAATAAATGCTGATCATTCGAACTTTCTATTAATATGTGAATCCTGACAAATAAAATGCATCATATTATTCTGATTTCTGAAGATCATGTGACACTGAAGACTGGAGGAATGATGCTGAAAATACAGAAATACATTACACTTTAACACAGATTCACATAGAGACCAGCTGTTTTAAACTGTAAAAATATTTCACAATTTTTACTGCATTTTTATTCGAGGAAATGGAGTGTTGGTGAGCAGAAGAGACTCAGCGTTTCTCTTTTAGGTCCTAATAAATTCACCAGCCAACTGGCACATAATTCGGTTTCGTTTACTCGCCTAACTAGTTTTTACCGTCACTCAGTTCTCGGCTAGTGTTGATTTTGGACTCGGATCTTGCATATGTGTGAAGATCAGTGAAGCAGAGAGAACCTGAGAGCGTCAGATGGCCTTTCAGTCTGTCTCCAACCATTTCTATTGTGCTCTTTTCTTGCTTCCTAACTGTATTCTCTGAGCATTTGTATTTGCTGATGCCTGAGCGTCTCTCTGTGTCTTTAGACACTATTGAGAGCTTTAGCCCACAGTTTTGGGCCGCTGCATTGAGCCTCGAGCGGACAGGAAGCAGGTTTCGCTCTTTTTAGGCCAACTTGAGGACTGGAGGTGCAAAAGCCGCTCAGGAAAGCAGTTAGTGAACTGTGAACCGCATCAAATCCCTGGCGCCTTACGCCCGCGGGCTCCGTTTGTTTGGGCCATCGACAGACACAGAAACTGTCTGATTGTTCAGTAAAAATTAAGAATATAATCCTATTGAAGTAAATCTTTGGTCATGCTAAACTCTGACTGTGCTGCTTTGAGCGGCTCAGATCGAGTGCTTTGACAGAATCGGCTCTGGCTATAATTTACATGTTATATTTGAGCGCCGTGAACTCCTTACATAAGAAAAGAGGCCTTTCCTTCATATTCATAAGAGCATTTGTGCTCTTTTGTGGTGTTGGGTTTTACATAAACACATGAAGTTATGAAAAACGACTGACGTCACTTGATATCCTGCGAACCGTATCTGCATCTCACTACAATGATGCATTGACCCACCAGTATTAAAAGTGCTAATTTCAGGTTTTAGATGTATTTGCTACTTTACTAAGCGGTGGGCAACCGATATATATGCATTCATAATTTCTGAAATTAAATCAAAATAGATTTAATATGATGTATTTAGATACATTTTAGTGCATTAGCAAGCAGTGGTCGGCCAATATGTTTTTTTTTTTATGCCGATATCTTTCAGATATAAAGCGGATATACATGATATTAAAATAATAATTTTTTTTTTAAATAAATGGATAAATATTTTTTCACCAGCTATGCAAACCTGATATATAGTCAATATATATGAAAAAAAAATGGGAAAGACACATGCATAACAAATGTTGAAAATAAATATATTTCAGAATGGATTTAATTGCATGCATTTAAAATGTATTTTAATACTATACAAAGTAGTGGTTAACCGATATAGATATTCTTTATTGGATGATATCTAATGGAAGATATATGTGATATTACAATATTTTATTTAAAAACTGTACAAATGTTTTGCATAACAATTGCTGAAATTCAATTAAAACTGATTAAATATGGTCGACCGATATGGATTTGTTTAATGACCGATATCTTGGCACCTGATGGACCATACATATATAAGATCTCAATATTTAATTTAAAAATAGTAAAAACACATGCAAAACAGTTGCTGAAATGAAATATATTTTAACATAGATTAATTGGAGGTATTTAGAGTTTTTTTTAGATTACTAAATATCGGTCAGCTGATATGGATTTTTTGATGACTGATATCTTGGCAGCTGATAGCCGATATAAAGCCGATATAGACGGTATCATGGTATTTAATTTAAACACAGTGAAAACGCATGCATAACAATTTCTGAAATAAAATATATTTCAAAATAATGCTTCCTGATATGTCAGCCAAACCGATAATAAAAAATACAGCTATACCGATAATAAAAATGCAGATATATGTTTTTTTTCTGTGGCTCAGTGGTAGAGCATTGCATTAGCAGCGAAAAAGGTTTTGGGTTCGATTCCCAGGGAACATACATACTGGTAAAAAAATATATAACATTAGCCTGAATGCACTGTAAATCACTTTGGATAAAAGTGTCTGCTAAATGCATAAATGTAAATGTAAATATCGGCCAACCCCAGTTTTTACAAAACAGGTGAAGAATTGGCCCAGATGCACATCTTCAGACCAGAAAAGCCACACCTTTGAATTTCCAGGTTGAGTAATTTTTCTCTCTTTGTCTTTCAGGCACTGGGATGTTGCTACTTCATCCACGAATCCTTGAAAAACATCCAGCAGTTTGATTTCAAAGGTACGTGTGTCCCTTTAATACGGCGTGTCATCAATCCCATCAGATCCAGCACGGTCAAGGTTGTTCCAGAAGCCATAAAACATGCTAAAATGGAGTTACCGATAAGAAACAGTAATGCTTATTAATATTAGGATTTAATTCATGAGATTTCAGCCTGTGGTAATAGTGCACTCAAGCTATTGGAGAGTTAGCTGTGACCTCATCAGCGGTAGGGGTCAGAGGTCGCATGTCCCGACGGTCACACTAATTAAAGCCACTCCCATTACAGCGGTGTGAGCATTAGCCCCCGCCGGACCCTTCAGCCCCGCTCAGACCCAGAGCTCTTAAAGACCACCATATCTCTCTCATGATGGCCGTGATCACGCTCTCCATCAAACTCACAAAACCGGAATTTATCATATTTCACCACAAGACACAAAAATAAGAGCATGTTTCAAGAAAAAGAACTGTGATAAAGAAGTGTTTTCCCGTCTCACATTATTTTTTACAGTGACGTGCATTTCAATAAAAAAGAAAGTGGTTAAACATGTTAGTAATTGCTTAATTTATGCTGTAATTATTTTAACTGAGATAAAGGTAAAAAATAATTATTATAGTAAAAATTACTATGTATAAATCACACAAAAACTCAAAAGAAAATTGAAATAAAGCATCCAAGATGCATTATAGCCATGAGATTTTATGTAGTTATAAATAAAAATAGATATAATGTGTATATTTTTATTACCTTAAATTTTTTTTTAATAATTTGAATGCATTTAATTACTTTTTCTTTTTAGTTTTATATTCATTTAAAATATGCTGATATAAACTTAATTAAAAGTATAATTTATATACATAAAAAAGATTTTCCTTCAGTGTCACGAGAATTACACAAAAACACAAAAGTAAATTTAAGTAAAGCATCCTGATGCATTATAGCCATGAGATTTTATGTAGTTAAAAATAAAAAAATTAAATAAAGCATAAATAAATAAAAACAAACAAATAAATAATATGCATATATTTTTAATTGCCTTTAAAATTATTTTTAATTATAATTACTTTATTTGTATTTATTATTATTATTATTTATAATTTGAATGCATTTAAATATTTTACATTTGTTTACATTATGTTGATGTAAATGACATTTTTATACTTAGACTAGATATTTGTCATGGATATTATTCATATAAATGCATCATTCATTCATTCATGGTAATCATCTTTCAGTGTAATTAGACACGAACTTTGTGTGTGTGAGCAGTAGGTGGCGCAGTTGCCCTGATCTCTCATGCTCTAATAAGAGTCTCTGCACATGTTTGCATGTTAATCAGTGCTGTTTTCTTCCTCCTGGTTTTCCTTCATACAGCCAAGAAGTTCAGGAAGGTGGTTGGAAAGGAGGTGTGTTCGGATGCTCTTCCGAGCGCAGCCTCGCTGGAGAAGGAGAAGTTTCCTCAGGACTATTTCCCTGAGGTGTGTCTGCTCCTTCATACATCATCGTGAGAGTGTTGTGAACGATAAGATCAGAGAGGTCTGCTTCAGTCACATTTCCTCAGATTCCTCAGCATCTCTGCTTAATTTGGTTAACAGTGAAGTTCATTTAATTAATTTGAAAAAAAGTATATACAAAAAGGTACAAAGATCTCTAACATGCCAAAAAATCAAGTCAAACTTGATTTCTCATATCATGTTCCCATTAAGAGAATAATAATGACTATAAATATTTTCCCCTTAATTATTAGTTTTATTTAATGACATACAGCTCTTTAAACTTCTACAATCATAAAACGGACTTGTGGTTAATAAAAATATTGGCACTCACGGTTTGTCTTTTAGAAAACGAAGCTTTGTCATAACTATCGATGGCATATTCAATAACGGGCATCTTTGAATTTAATTTCAGAAGTTTTTACTGTAATTTAAACATTTTATACATATATATATATCTGCATTTTATTGGCTTTTAAGATGTTTGAAACATGCAAATTAATGGAGTATTGGAGTAATTCGTTTTATGCACTGAAATTTCATACATTTCTCTATTTTCTATATTATTTTTCTCGTTTTGAGTTTATCTTCATTTGTATTTTTTTCTTTTTTCTCCCATCCAATAATTGCAATAGGTTTTGTGATTTGTTTTGATTTTTGTTTGAATTTTATGGATAAATGGTTTTATTCAGCTCATTTGAGGTCTAATTATTAATTAGGGCCCGAGCACCCATGGTGCGAGGACCCTCTTGTATCTGCTTTGTCTATTATTATTATTCCGCTTCTTCTTCTTCTTCTCCCGAATGAATCGCATTTTTGAGGGCTTAAACACGCTCAAAAAGTCATGAAACTTTGCACACGCGTCAAACCTGGTGAAAATTTTCGTCTGATATAGGATTCAGAAGAGGGTGTGGCAAAATGGCTCGACAGCGCCACCTATACTAAGAAAATCAACAGCCTTCCAGCTATGTTTCACGTACATGCACGCAAAATTCTAAACCCAACAGGAAGTCGGTTATTTTTAATATTATGAGCAAATTTTGTGTAATTGTTGTCGTTTCCATGCATTGTATTTTAACGAACTCCCCCTAGAGATTTATTCAGATCAACACCAAATTTGGTATGCCTAATCTAAAGGCCTGTGCGATGTTCAGTTGTGAAGATCTTGAGTTTTCGTTAAAAGGCGTGTCCATGGCGCCGTGACGAAGTTCGATGTCTCGCTATGGGAATAAAAGATGTTATAACTCAGGCATAAAATGTTCCGTCTTCCCCAAACTTCACATGTGTGATAAGAGTCCTGGCCTGAACACATCTGTAGGCCAATATTCCATTATAATGATAGCGCCACCAGCCCGGGTGCGAGGGCCCGTTCATCGCTGCTTGCAGCTTTAATTATAAATGTGATTAATGAATTAGAATAAATCTTGTTTCTGGTTTCCAACTAAATTAAAACTTTAATTTGAGTTATTTTGAATTATTTTTGTTGGAGAAATAGTGCAAAAACAGGAAATATACTGTCTAACTATATAGTAGTATAGTGTCGAAATACATAATATAGTGTAATATATATATATATGTGTGTGTGTGTGTGTGTGTATATATATATATATATGTATGTATGTATGTATATATGTATATGTATGTATAATATTTACATTTATTTATTTACATTTATTAGAGCCCTACCAATGTGTTTTTTTTGGGGACCGATACCGATATTAGGTATTTCAAAATAATAAAGCTGATATCGATATATCGGTTGATATTCTTTGTGTATATTATAGAACAGTATCTTTCCCATTGGTGTGTCCAAACCGAGCGCCAACCTCCCGCTCTCTAGGCCAATAAGGAAGTGACTAAAACTGCAATTCATCGACTGGCCGCTTGAGGCTGGCTGCAAAAGGGAGTCAGTTCCATAGACTCCCCATGTTAAAATGCCCAACTTTACAGCAGGAAAAAACATGTTTACAGCCTGGTTCAAAAAATGTTTTGGTCTAAATAGCTAAATTTGCCCTTCATGACAACTGTGAGGGGGGTGAATTTTTTTTATAACTCATCCGTTTAAATTATATTAAGACTTAAAGTTCTGCATAATTAAGGGCGTGGCCACTTGAGTGACAGGGAGATTGCCGCTGCTGATACTGCCGTCGCGCTAGTGGGCGTGGCTACAGCAACTAGCTCCCGCCTTTTTGCCCATCTTTGATTGTCCGGGAGAGTCGCGCGGTGACGCGCTGCCAAGATGGCGACGGCATGCTCTACACACTTTAGGCTTCAAAAACTCTCTTCAGGAGTCTACGGGTGACGTCACAGACACTACGTCCATGTTTTTATACAGTCTATGGTCCAAACATTTGACTGGTACTATATATAGGATACAGTAAATACATAAACTGCAAAAAATGTGTTGATGAACACTTATAATGACGTGACAGAGATATGTAACGGAGGCAGGGCACTTAACAACATAACAATAAACTTTACCATCAAAAATGAGTCTGGCATCAGTGCACTGAACAGTAAAGTTGAAGTTTATTCAATTTGAATTCAATTCAGTTCCATTCAACTTTATTCCGTTGAAGTTTATTTTTATAACATTTATTCACGGATTTGCACTACTGTTTTCACACACAGACGAAACTTACTAGAAGTGTGACAAAATATACCTCTGTAAATAAACACAATATAAATGTTTCATCCAGGTCACCAATAGCAAACAATGGAGCGTGCTCTGCTGGACAAAATAAGTAAATACACCATTCCAAGTATTTTAATTTTGTTCTGTAAAATCTTTTTCATATTGGCTGAATATTTGCAGATACCGATATATCGGCGACAGACTCATATCGGCCGATAATATCAGCAAAACGATATATCGGTCAGGCTCTAATATTTATACATATATATTATTGTGAATTTTTTGTAATTAAGAACAATATTATTATTTTTTTCCTTTGGTTTCTTAAACGTTTTGATACAGCTTATTGATAATTGTTGATTATTACATGCAGTAAATATGACTGAAGTGGGTTTTGGTTTGTTTGTGTGTAGGTTGATGTTAGTTTGTGGATTTAAGGGTTGAGCGTGTGATTTACTGCAGGCAGTGTTTCATATCTGCGTTCTTTAGGGCTGATATGTTAATAAAGCGCTCGTGTCTGCTGGATCCGCGGCTCCCATCCGTCTCCCACGCTCCGGCAAACAGCGGCCCGTAAATACATGCAAAAACAGCGTGCTGGCCTTTCACGCTCCGCTACGATCTCCAGCGCTTTCACAAATAACATGCTTCCTCCTGATGAGAAAACAATGACGTTTACAGAAGCGCCGCAGCTTTAGAGCAGAGACAAAACAGAAGGAGAAAAGTTTGCGATGCATTGATTTACGCGCTCATGAATCTCTGGAGAGCAGCGCTCCACATAATGTTGGGCCATTTAAAGCAGCAGATTTGTGTAGTCTATCAAGGGCTTTCTCAGTAGTGAGAAATTGCTTGTTATCGTAGATCACAGATACGGCTCCAACCTCTTATGAAAGATGAATTAATTTCACTAATGCTTTAATGCAGGTTTCTCGTGAGGCGGGCAGGCTGGCGATAACCTCGGCTTCATCCCGTGATTTATGCCGTCTTTTAGTAGATGAAACCTGCCCGGATTCGCCATCCATCTGCCTCGCTTAAGAATCCCATTACGCAGCGCTGTTTGGACGCTTTGGGCGGCTGCTCACGTGTTTTAGCGATCTGTTATCACACGGCCAAACCCCTGCAGTGATGTTGGATCTGAACAATCAGAATTCACTCATCACTTTTGTCAATCTGTGAGTTTCTACACTATTGACCAAACAGCTTGTAGTTTTTTAATCAGCATCTTAAAAGGTCTTAATTCACCATTCCACAGATTAAAGCCCAAAACGCTCAGAAAAAAATGCTAAGCAGAAAGTCTGAAATTCATAAGGTCGTGTTGAATTCTTAAATCAAGATGCATTTAGTTGAGATTCAAAACAAAACAAGGGATGTCTTCAGCTGGTGGACGTGTCACTACAGTAAAACATGATAAATAGTCAAGTGCAAATATCTGAACATCCTTAAATCAAGAGACAGTTACTGGAGACTGAAAATTATACGTTGCTAAAATTATAAAATAATTATTTCATATGTACTGTATATGCAAAAAGGTTGCATGCACTGCTAAAAAAAAAAAAAAAATTTTTTTTTTGACATTTGCACTGGAAAACAATTAAAAAAAAAAAAAAAAAAAAAAAACTTTTTGCAGTACAGTAAAAGCTATTTCCGTATTCTAGTACTTGAGAGCAGAGATATTCCAGACATTAAAAAAGGGGGGAAAAAGTAATGAAGATTTATTGGAAGTTTTTTTTTCTTTTTTCTTTCTTTGAATAGTTGCAAATAGCAGACATTTATATCTGGAGCACATATCGACGTATTGTGTTCCTCACTTTGTCTCGACTTGCTCTTAAAAGCGGTCTGTTTTTCCTGAGCTGCTTCATCAATAAAGCGTCAGTCTGTCAAACGTCTCGATGACATCACCTGCATTCCGCGCTTGATTGACAGCCGGCAGTTTCCCCAGCAGCCAATCAGAACGAGGCAGCTGTGACTGATGTGTGTTTGTACCCTTGACTCCACAGAAGCGGCTCTTCACTGGCTCTGTGTAATGAGCGCGTGACCCGTCTCCTCTTTAGGGCCCCTTGTGAGTTATGGCTTTAAGTGCTGCTCCAGCCAGCGGCACAGTATTAATTGAAACGCTGAATCAGAGAGAAGCGGCTGAACAACATGCGCTGCTTGTGAAATGTTGAGTTGATGTTGCTGAGTTTAATCCAGTCGTTCCATTTATTTGAGGCTTGATTGTGTCTCTCAGCGCTGTGTTTGATTTCTGAGCAGAGATAGAAAATACCTGCTCAACTCAACATTTACACCTGTTAGGAGTCGATGGAGTTAAAGAGCGCTCAGATCTCTTTTGCACTTTTTAAAGGTTTTTAATTTAATTTTTAATTATTTTTTATTGTATCGTATTTTATTTTAAATTTAATCTTATTTTACTGATTTATTTTATTTAATCTTATTTTACTGGTTTATTTTATTTAATCTTATTTTATATTTTGTTAAACCTAATTTTAAAATAGCATGATTTAATTAATTTTATTTTAACTAATTTAATCTTGTTTTATTATAATGTTGTATAATTTTTGTTTTTCTTATTTTATAATAATATAATTTATTTTGTTTTACTAACATTGTTTGATCTTGTTTTATTTTAATATATTATTTTATTTTGAGTAATTTATTTTGTTTTTATTCTAATATAATATTATTTTACAACTTTTGTTTTAATTTGACTAATCTTGTTTTGTTATAATGCAATATTATATCTTTTTTATTTATTTTTTAGAATATAATATAATATAATTTATTTTATAATAATAATAATAATGATAATAATAATGTTTTTCTATTATTTAAAATAATTGAACTTTATTTTATTAGAATATTATATAATTTGTATTGTATCTTATTTTCTAATATTATTATGATTTTTTTTGTTTTGATCTAATTTAGTCTTGTTTTATTATAATTGGGTGGGTGTTGGAGTCCGGAGCGGAGGCGGGTGGGAATGGAGGCGGGTGGGTGTTGGAGTCCGGAGCGGAGGCGGGTGGGAGTGGAGGCGGGTGGGTGTTGGAGTCCGGAGCGGAGGCGGGTGGGAGTGGAGGCGGGTGGGTGTTGGAGTCCGGAGCGGAGGTGGGTGGGAATGGAGGCGGGTGGGTGTTGGAGTCCGGAGCGGAGGCGGGTGGGAGTGGAGGCGGGTGGGTGTTGGAGCCCGGAACGGAGGCGGGTGATTGTTGGAGCCCGGAGCGGAGGCGGGTGGGTGTTGGAGCCCGGAGCGGTGGCGGGTGGGTGTTGGAGCCCGGAGCGGAGGCCGGTGGGTGTTTGAGCCCGGAGCGGAGGCGGGTGGGTGCTTGAGTCTGGAGCGGAGGCGGGTGGCTGTTGGAGCCCGGAGCGGAGGCGGGTGGCTGTTGGAGCCCGGAGCGGAGGCGGGTGGCTGTTGGAGCCCGGAGCGGTGGCGGGTGGGTGTTGGAGCCCGGAGCGGAGGCCGGTGGGTGTTTGAGCCCGGAGCGGAGCTGGGTGGGTGCTTGAGTCTGGAGCGGAGGCGGGTGGCTGTTGGAGCCCGGAGCGGAGGCGGGTGGCTGTTGGAGCCCGGAGCGGAGGTGGGTGGGTGCTTGAGTCTGGAGCGGAGGCGGGTGGGTGTTGGAGCCCGGAACGGAGGCGGGTGATTGTTGGAGCCCGGAGCGGAGGCTGGTGGGTGTTGGAGTCCGGAGCGGAGGCGGGTGGGAGTGGAGGCGGGTGGGTGTTGGAGTCCGGAGCAGAGGCGGGTGGGAATGGAGGCGGGTGGGTGTTGGAGTCCGGAGCGGAGGCGGGTGGGAGTGGAGGCGGGTGGGTGTTGGAGCCCGGAACGGAGGCGGGTGATTGTTGGAGCCCGGAGCGGAGGCGGGTGGGTGTTGAAGCCCGGAGCGGTGGCGGGTGGGTGTTGGAGCCCGGAGCGGAGATGGGTGGGTGCTTGAGTCTGGAGCGGAGGCGGGTGGCTGTTGGAGCCCGGAGCGGAGGCGGGTGGCTGTTGGAGCCCGGAGCGGAGGCGGGTGGCTGTTGGAGCCCGGAGCGGAGGCGGGTGATTGTTGGAGCCCGGAGCGGAGGCGGGTGGCTGTTGGAGCCCGGAGCGGTGGCGGGTGGGTGTTGGAGCCCGGAGCGGAGGCCGGTGGGTGTTTGAGCCCAGAGCGGAGCTGGGTGGGTGCTTGAGTCTGGAGCGGAGGCGGGTGGCTGTTGGAGCCCGGAGCGGAGGCGGGTGGCTGTTGGAGCCCGGAGCGGAGGTGGGTGGGTGCTTGAGTCTGGAGCGGAGGCGGGTGGGTGTTGGAGCCCGGAACGGAGGCGGGTGATTGTTGGAGCCCGGAGCGGAGGCTGGTGGGTGTTGGAGTCCGGAGCGGAGGCGGGTGGGAGTGGAGGCGGGTGGGTGTTGGAGTCCGGAGCAGAGGCGGGTGGGAATGGAGGCGGGTGGGTGTTGGAGTCCGGAGCGGAGGCGGGTGGGAGTGGAGGCGGGTGGGTGTTGGAGCCCGGAACGGAGGCGGGTGATTGTTGGAGCCCGGAGCGGAGGCGGGTGGGTGTTGAAGCCCGGAGCGGTGGCGGGTGGGTGTTGGAGCCCGGAGCGGAGATGGGTGGGTGCTTGAGTCTGGAGCGGAGGCGGGTGGCTGTTGGAGCCCGGAGCGGAGGCGGGTGGCTGTTGGAGCCCGGAGCGGAGGCGGGTGGCTGTTGGAGCCCGGAGCGGAGGTGGGTGGGTGCTTGAGTCTGGAGCGGAGGCGGGTGGCTGCTTGAGCCCGGAGCGGAGGCGGGTGGCTGTTGGAGCCCGGAGCGGAGGCGGGTGGGTGCTGGAGCCCGGAGCGGAGGCGGGTGGCTGCTGGAGTCTGGAGCGGAGGCGGGTGGGTGCTGGAGTCCGGTTGGAGGCGGGTGGATGTTTGAGTCTTGAGCAGAGGCTGGTGGGTGTTTGAGTCCGGAGCGGAGACGGGTGGGTGTTGGAGACCAGTTGGAGGCAGGTGGGTGTTGGAGTCCGGTTAGAGGCGGGTGAATGTTGGAGCCCTGAGCGGAGGCGGGTGGGTGTTGTACCCCGAAGCGGAGGCGGGTGGGTGTTGGAGCCCGGAGCGGAGGCGGGTGGGTTTTGGACCCCGAAGCGGAGGCGGGTGGGTTTTGGACCCCAAAGCCGAGGCGGGTGGGTGCTTGAGCCCGGAGCGGAGGTGGGTGGGTGCTTGATCCCGGAGTGGAGGGGGGTGGCTGCTTGAGCCTGGAGCATAGGCCGGTGAGTGTTTGAGCCTGGAGTGGAGGCGGGTGGGTGTTTGAGTCTGGAGCGGAGGCGGGTGGGTGTTTGAGTCTGGAGCGGAGGTGGGTGGGTGCTTGAGCCTGGAGTGGAGGGGGGTGGCTGCTTGAGCCTGGAGCATAGGCCGGTGGGTGTTTGAGCCTGGAGCGGAGGCGGGTGGGTGTTTGAGTCTGGAGCGGAGGCGGGTGGGTGTTTGAGTCTGGAGCGGAGGCGGGTGGGTGTTTGAGTCTGGAGCGGAGGCGGTTGGGTGCTTGAGCCCAGAGCGGAGGCAGGTGGGTGTTTGAGTCCGGAGCGGAGGCGGGTGGCTGTTGGAGCCCAGAGCGGAGGCGGGTGGGTGTTTGAGTCTGGAGCGGAGGCGGGTGGGTGTTTGAGTCTGGAGCGGAGGCGGGTGGGTGCTTGAGCCCAGAGCGGAGGCAGGTGGGTGTTTGAGTCCGGAGCGTAGGCGGGTGGCTGTTGGAGCCCGGAGCGGAGGCGGGTGGGTGCAGGAGTCTGGAGCGGAGGCGGGTGGGTGCTGGACCTCGAAGCGGAGGCGGGTGGGTGTTGGACCCCGAAGCGGAGGCGGGTGGGTGTTGGACCCCGAAGCGGAGGCGGGTGGGTGTTGGAGTCTGGAGCGGAGGCGGGTGGGTGTTGGAGTCTGGAGCGGAGGCGGGTGGGTGTTGGAGACCAGTTGGAGGTGGGTGGGTGTTTGAGTCTGGAGCGGAGGCGGGTGGGTGTTGGAGACCAGTTGGAGGTGGGTGGGTGTTTGAGTCTGGAGCGGAGGCGGGTGGGTGTTGGAGACCAGTTGGAGGCGGGTGGGTGTTGGAGTCTGGAGCGGAGGCGGGTGGGTGTTGGAGACCAGTTGGAGGTGGGTGGGTGTTTGAGTCTGGAGCGGAGGTGGGTGGGTTTTTGGGTCCATTCGATTATGGCAAAAATCTTAAATCACGATTATTTTGGTCAATATTGTAATCACGATTATTTAACACGATCATGAGGGAGCCATATGACTAAAACTTTATATGAGTGATTTATTTAAAGATGATCCATATTTAAGTGATGCATATCAAATATGAATTTCCTGTAAATAAGGTTGCTACAATCATTATATCTGCACTGGTTTCTTCACTGGTTTGCACTCTATCCACCATGTGCTGCTTTACATAACTTTCTTTTTACATGACCTATTTGTATAGTTGTACTTTATATTTTATTATCTGTATTTAATGTTCTACTGTTAATGTAATCTGTGTTATCTGTATGCACCAAGGGTCTGAGAGTAACGCAATTTCAATTCTCTGTATGTATGTGCTGTACATGTGGAAGAATTGACAATAAAGCAGACCTGACTTGCTATGACATCTACATTGTAGAGACCAGCGGAATTTCAAACAAACAAAAAGTCCTCAGAATTAATGAAAATAATTAAACTGTCAGTAATAAAAAAAGCAAAGGAATAAATAACAATAGAATAAAAAGATACAAATGAAACAAACTGCTTTAATGTTTTTTTATGCAATTCTCAAGCAGTATTATTATTTCTTTTATTCACTATACCATTTATTATTAATGTCTCATTTCAGTTTAAGTTTGGCTTTAGTGTTGTATTTATTGCAGTTTATATGAAAAGGTTCATGTAGCGTGTTATAGCCTACTGCAGAAACGAATAATCAAATATTTAAATAAAATAAAATATAGCCCGCTGTCACAACATTACTGTTACACACGTATTTTCATTTCTAACTCTTTACATTCATTTATTACATGAGCGACGAATGTTTACATGAATAATCACCAAGCGCAGCATTTTGACACATTTTGACACAAATATTTCACTTTTGTTATTTTATTTTATTTTGCCAAGCTTAATTGTATTTTATTGCAGTGACCTGTCCAATGGCTGCAGATATTCAGATTTTTCTGTCCATATTTAACAGAATATTTTATTTTATTTTATCATTACAAACGTAAAAAGCGCTATACAAATAAACTTGAATTAAATTGTATTATATTATTTATTATTTTTATGTTTTTTTATTTTATTTTATCTAGTTTAATCTAATGTTATTATAATATAAAAGTATTATTTTATTTTATTATTATGATTCATTTTGTTTTTCATTCCATTATATAATGTATTTAAAGGATAATCAACGGTCATAGCTCTTTGCAGCTCAGGATGGTAAAACAGATGAAATCGTGCAGTAAGATCACATTAATTTGAATGCATTAGAGCTTTTATTTTAATTATCGATCGAGAGAGACCTTCTGTGTGTATATATCTGTATCTGTATCGTGGACTGTAGTTAGTTTATGTGCTGTAAGATCTGGAGGAGACTCATCCGCTCGACTTCGCTGTAGCCCGCAGATTAATTCAAGTATGCAAATGTGATTGAATTTGATCCAGTTAATCTTGTCCTAATGCTGGCTGAAAGATGTGAGGAGCAATCAAATCGCTCTCAGGCCTTTCATTTGCATCAAAGAGTTTTTAAATAACATTAGTCAATTTGTAATTATGTGACCCGGTCGGTAATTAGTTTATTCATCGCTGCAGTTAACTCCCCATTAGAGAGAGAGAGAGAGTATAGGTTATGTGCATCAGGAATCAGGACACTCACAGCATCTCTTCTAATGTTGAGAGACTTGTGATCATTTTCTTCATTTTTACTAGCATTGCGTTTGATTTAGGAACAAGCACAGAAAGTATTTGTAAAATTGCTTGCAAAAACAAGTTTATAAATACTTTGTGCTTGTTTTGATTATTTTATTGTTTACATTTTTTAATATTTGTGCATCTTTTTATTTTTATTAATTATTTATTTGATTTCTTTGTATATTTTAGTGTGGTCAAAAGTTGAAAAGATGAGATCTTTTTGGTCTTCCGGTCTAATGATTGATGAATGAGTTATGACGGTGGATGAAGGGATGTGATTGGGGTTGAATGTGTCTCTGTGCTGATGCTTTTTCTCGTCCTCAGTCTAAATGGTCCAGAAAAGGCTTCATCCGAACCCGATGGGCGCTGGCTGACTGGTGAGTTAGTTCATCTCTGTCCTAAACCAGATCAATCCCTTCTCACAGAGACCCTTCACCACTGTCCTCACTCTTACTGACTGATCTTCATTATTTATATACAGTAATGTGCATCAACATGACGACACAACTCATATTTATTTATATACTAAGTGTGTATGAAGCAGACATGGTGAGCACATCCAGAAAAAGAATATATATATTTTTAAGAAAAAAAAAAAAAAAAAAAAAAAAAATATATATATATATATATATATATATATATACTTTTTTTATTAAATAAAATATAATACTATTAAATATGAAATATTTTTAAAATAAAATAAGAACAATATAAACAAAATAAAACACTAAATATATGAACGTAATATAAATGGTAAAAAGAATGCAAACATATAACACTTACTAAAATATTCAAAATAATGTAAATGGCAATCAGAAATAAAACACTATAATGATAAAATTTTTAATTAATTTTAATTAAATTATACAAATATATATATATATATATATATATATATATATCAAATATTTGTTTAAATAAAAAATATAAAAAAAGTCTTTTAAATATTAAATAATATTTTAAAATAATCAAAATAAATCTAAAAATACCTTTAATAAAGTAAAATAAAGTCATTTAAAAGTCAAAATTTACATTAACATTTAGTCAAAAAAAAAAAAGACAACTTTAAATTAAAGTTAGTGTTTTGGTTCACTTGCATGTCATGTGACCATTAATGGACATTATTTATAATATTAACTTATTTAAGCTGAAGGGGGTTCAGCTATCACAAATGTTTGTGAATCACTGAAATAAGCTGTAATTCTTCTTCTGTCCCACACTTCTTGCTCCTCCAGTGCTTGAGATCCTTTCCTCTGTTCTCCAGCGCTCGGTTCGAGGAGAAGTCACTCAGATAAGAGCCAGAGCCGCAGGATTAGATTACAGCTAATCTCGTTAGCAGAGCGCTCACATATGACAGATGACATGATCAGAGCGAGATCGAGAGCAGCTAATGCAATAGAAGCACGGCACGAGAACAAGAGTCTGACACCAGATGAAGGGAGGAAAACAGGCCAGACCTGATCACGCAGACGTTCCTCAGCACTTCTGATCTGAGCGGATCACTTCTGGGCTTTATTCATGTATAGACCTGAGAAACCCAGAGAGTTTCGTGATGAGGCTGTGCATCTGATGTTGTGTAAACACTTGAAACTCAGCGGGGTTTCCCAGACGAGGACCTGCAGGGAGTTTGTGACTTCATCATTAATGAAATCAATAGAAAGAAAAAAAGTTCAAATAAAAGCAGTCAAAATGAAATTATTTTCTAAAAATTATATTTTTAACTAAATTAAAATAAAATATGTAATTTATATAAATATAACAAATTTGTATAATTATATTCATTCTAAATAATAAATAATATATTTTTTATTAATAAAAATAAAAACTAAAATAACAAAAATAACATTTTAAAATTAAGTCAAAATAAAACAAAGTATAATTTTTTAAAATTAATAAAATATAAATATACGTTCATATTATAGAAGTTAGAAATAAAACGGCAAAATAAAACAAAAATATTAACTTTTAAGTTAATTAAAATAAAAGCAATTCAAATAAATTACTGAAGACTATTGGAAAGACTGAAAATATTTCTAACTAATTTAAAATAAGTAATTTAAAGTAAAATCAAACTAAATAAAATGTTTTATGAATTAAAATAAAATTATTTAAAATGAAAAATCATTCAAAATAGAACTTACTAAACATGTTTTTAATTTAAATAAAATGTAAAATTTAATTAAAAATAAAAGTAGTTTGACGGATGAAAATATTCGGGAATCACTGAAATAAGCTTGAATTATTTTTTACTCCATTGTTTTTTTTCATCCTGTGCACACTTACAGAGTACAATGCAGGTTAACCCATGAAATATGAGTTATTGTGCAATTAATCTGCTGCATGAATGCATTCATTATATATGACACTTGTGGCTTCATAGAAAGTGTTATTTAAGCGTTTTAAGGTGTTTCCTTCACTTGACACACTTCACAGGTGCTTTATTTTGTATCTGTTTCACATTCATGCATTTGACAGATGCTTTTATCCAAGATGTGATCAGTTCATGCATTGACTGGGATTTGAACCCATAGCATTGAGACACGCAGCTGATAATATAAATGTGTTTTCTCTCTCAGTGCCTTCGACCTGGTGAACATCCACCTGTTTCACGACGCGTCTAACCTGGTGGCGTGGGAGAAGAGTCCGTCGGTGTACTCGGGGACGAGGCAGAAAGCGCTGGGCTTCGTGCTGGACAGGTGGGAAATCTGCTGAACACAAGCATATCAAGAGATCAGAGATCATACTCTTTCACTCACGTCCAGTGAGAGGCCAGAGCGGTTCATCACCCCATCATTTACAGTTTAAAAACATTGAGGATTTCCACAGATCTTCAGCTCTTTATGTATATTCATCTCAAAAAGCACTTGTTTTCCTCTGATTAAATAATCTTCTCCAACGGTTGTGTGTGATCGCAAATAATATTGTAAAAATCAAATAACTTTCAGAAAAAAAAAAATCTTAAGTAAAACTTATACTAAAAATCTATATTTTTTTAGTAAAATAAAAATATTTTATTTGTTCACCCTTTATGTTGCGACCATTAACTGACATCAGATTATTAAATATAATAATAAATCTCAAAGGGAACTAAAATAAAATATTATTTAATTCATTTAATTTGCATTTATTTTAAATCTTTATAAAAACAATTTTAAATAAAACCCATAAAAACACTAAAAAGATGAAACATTGTTTCACGACAATTGTTATTAATTTATTGAAATATTAACTTAAAAGTTCAGGAAAATATTTTAGACGTTTTAGATTTATTTTAATTAAATAAAAACTGTAAATATATATAAAGAACATCAAAATAAGCTCTACTAAATATGATCAAATAACTAATCATGTGAATGTTGATCATGTGAATATAAAATAATTTGAATTTACATTTATTTTAATTAAATCCTAAAAGATTAAAGCAGTATTTAAATAGAAATCATCAAAATAAAACATTTAATAAACAGTTAAAATATTTTGTTTGTTCACCTGTTTGTCATGTGACCATTAACCGACAACAGAGATTGGTTACATCATTAATTAATTATTGAAATCTTTACTTAAAAACTCAATATACATTTATGAATATTTTAGCTCATTAATCTAATTTATTTAATTGAAACCATAAAAAAAACATTAAAATAAGCATTACTGAAAATAATCAAATAACTGTGATCATATGAATGTTTTTGTTACATTTTATTTTAAATGTGTCCCTGCAGCACAGAAGCAGTCATCAGTGTCACAGACGTATATCTGTAGCAATAGACAACAATACATTGTATGAGTCACAATTATACATTTCTCTTACAAAATACAAAACGTTTTTTTAATTTGTAATACTCATTGCTAAGATCTTCATCTGAACAACTTTAAAGATGATTTTCTCAATATTTAGTTTTTTTTGCTCCCTCAGATTCCAGATTTTCTAATAGTTGTATCTCAGACAGATATTGTCTTCTCCTCACAAACCACACATCAATGGAGAGATCATTTATTAATGAAGTATAAATCACAATTTCAAAATATTGACCCTTTTGACTGGTTTTGTGATCCAGGGTCACATATGAACATAAAATCTCAGTGGGACGTTTTATTTCAGCCCAAATGGGTTCAGCTGAAAAACACTTTAGGAAATACTCTATAATACGAGAGTCGAGCGCTGAGGCGGAAGCGTGTTTCCACGCGTCTGAATGGAGTACAGATCCGTCCGAGCGGCGCACAACACCTTCCCCCAAAGCAGTGAATAAAGTCAGGATCTTTTCAGAGGCGCTACTAACCTTTTGGCAGCCACCAGTAAAGTCTATTCTCCTGTTGTGATGGAGGAGGACAATGTGGCTGAACAGCCTTTAGAAAGCAGCACTACCTCCAACAGTGCCATCATTCAGCGCTGGTTGGGAACCGACTTTAGGCCCTTTGTCCGCGCCTCCCCCTGCACTCAGACCTCTTCCAGTTTGACTTTTCCTCACACATTCACCTCGTTTTTAACCCTCATAATGCATTCAGAATCTCTATGCTGTTTTCTCATCCCAGGTCTGATTGGACCTGAAAAATCTGTATTTTATTAAGCAGTCATAACTTTATATATAACTCCACTAAAACCGTGTTGTATCTGATCGGCAGCTTCAGTGAATGTGGAAAAATTAAGTTTTGAATGTTTCAAAGTTATTACTGCATTTACCCTTTGAAAAATTGAGAACTTCTTTTAAATGTCAAATTACACAAATTTTTGATGTTGATGAGAAATTTTATTTGAGAATATCATTGTATAAAATTTATAAGACCATATAATCAGAGAATTATCAGTATTAACTCCATTGGAATTCCTTTGAATTTAATTCCCCATGATTGCACCAAAACAGTCTTTTTTCTTACAAAACTTTCAAATTCAAACCGAATTATTTTTGCTTGTGTAAACTAAGTTTTAGATGAAAGAATGCTGCAGTGGTTTATCAATAGACGTACGTATTGATGTTCACCAACAAAATTCAGTCCAAAAGTCGGTGAGATATAAGGAAAAGACTAAATATATGTTACAAAAGTTTTTGAAACTATTTTAACCTCATAGATAATAATAATTGTAAAAAGATTTGACGCTCCATACATACCCGGATCAAAAATGACCTGGACGCAAAAATAGTTACATCTCTTTAAATGTAGTGGTAAAAAATCTGAAAAAAATAAATGATGTGTGTCTTGAGGGTCTCAAAGCGTCTGCCAAGATTCGTTCTCTAACTAAACACTATGCATGTTTTAGAACCGTTATTTATCAAGACGACCTGAATGCAAGGTTAAACTCGGTATAAAGCTCAGTAACAGACGAGTGCTGTCCGTCTCTCAAAGCCTCCTGGGAAGGATCCTGACTTCTGAAGCATCTTGGTTCTGTGTGGTCGGTGGTTGATATGCACGGGCTGTAAATCGCGACGTTTTGCTGTTGCGTCGGAGGCAAACGGACGTGCGTTTCTGAGCAGATTGGTCTGGTTTTGACGCATTCGATCAGTTCCTCAGTCTTTTGTGTGCACAGATATGTTCTTCCATTCAGAAGATGTGCTCAGGTTCAGGCTGGAGCGGTTTTACATCACAACTGTGAAATCTGGCCTAAAAGAGCCCCATTGTGCCCCGCTTTTATTTTCACACAAATATAGTCCATTGTCAGGCGGCTGAAGTTAATTTGATCAACATTGGAGACATTTAACTTTTCTGTTCAGTCAAAAGGCTTGTTTCATGCTCATTTTTGACCCATTGAAAAGCCGTGATTGGCAGAAAAATAATGTCGCCGTTAACAATTCAGGGCAATTAGTTTCCCAGGGGGAAGCGCCGGGCCGCTCTGGCCGCCACACAACTATTCTTTGTGACTTTATGGATGGTCATCAGTCAACTGTCAGGAGACTCAAAGAGGCGCCCGGATAAATGTTTCCCTTTTGGCTTTTCCCAGAACAACAGGCTGAAAGGGAAAGAGGGCGAGCGAGAGAGAGAGAGAGAGACAGACAGAGAGACCGAGAGAGAGAGAGATTGAGAGACACTGAGAGAGAGAGACAGAAGGAGAGAGAGAGAGAGAGACTGAAAGAGAGGGAGAGAGAGAGAGACACTGAGAGAGAGAGACAGAAGGAGAGAGAGAGAGAGAGAGACACTGAGAGAGAGAGAGAAACTAAACGTGTCTATAAGTGGAATGTTTTTAAAAGAGGAAAACTGAAGGCGGGAGTTCCAGCTCTTGTTTTTCTCCAATCTGTGAAAGAGCACATCATTAGGGATAACATTGTGTAGCTCGACCAAAATTAATTTAAATGACTGATGCTGATATCGATTTTTAGACACTGGTGGCTGATTCTTATGTAATTGAATGATGCACTTAGGATTTTATTTTATTTTATTAGTTACACTTTACCATGTTTACTTAGACTTTACAACGACGTTACTATTTTTAAATGTATTAGACTTTACTATTTTAAAGTCTAAAATAATACTTTATGTATTAGACTTATGTTTATTTTCTTTGTTAAATTTCACACGTTTTTTTTATATTTTATTTTAAGTCAACTTTATTTTCTAAATAACTTAATTTAATATATGTGTGTGTTTAACATCATTTATATACAATAACAGGTGTAGGTTTTTTAGGTGTAGGGGTTATTTTTTATTTATTTATAAAAAATATTTTATTATTTACACAGACTTTACTTTTTGTTGTATACATTTATTTATATATAAATATATATATTAGGGGTGTGCACGGATAGTCCAACATTCGAATATTCTTTCTGCTCTAATTATTCGATAAATAAAAATATTAGAATTTCGCCAAAAAAAAAAAAAAGTTCACAATAAAACCTAATCTGGTCACTTTCTGTGATTCTCCACGGCATATTTGAAGGTGTATGCAAGCAAAAAATAATTAATGAATGAGGGGCCGTTCACATATCGCGCCTAAAAACGCGTTGAAAACGCTAGT
>NC_081768.1:661534-674034 GCF_963082965.1 Carassius carassius
CACACACACGTTTAGTCACTAGATCACGCTGCACACACAGACATTTTTTCTAGCACTCTGACAAACTTTTTAGTGCTGCCCCACAATTTTATTGAATAAATAGCTTAATCGCTATTTCCTGTGGCTCAGTGGTAGAGCATTGCATTAGCAGCGCAAAAGGTTGTGGGTTCAATTCCCAGGGAGCACACATACTGATAATAAAGTGAATTGTGAAAGTGACATTCAGCCAAGTATGGTGACCCATACTCAGAATTTGTGCTCTGCATTTAACCCATCCGAAATGCACACACACAGAGCAGTGAACACACACACACACACTGTGAGCACACACCCGGAGCAGTGGGCATCATTTATGCTGCGGCGCCCGGGGAGCAGTTGGGGGTTCGATGCCTTGCTCAAGGGCACCTAAGTCGTGGTATTGAAGGTGGAGAGAGAACTGTACATGCACTCCCCCCACCCACAATTCCTGCCGGCCCGGGACTCGAACTCACAACCTTTCGATTGGGAGTCCGACTCTCTAACCATTAGGCCACGACTTCCCTGAGAATAAAAACACTAAGTATTCTAGAAAATGTATTTATTTGAACTCAATAGATTGCAGGATGAAGGATGAACCCACTTTTCACAAAAACAAATGTGTGTGTGTGTGTGTGTGAGAGAGAGAGAGTGTGTGTGCGCGCATGTGTGTATGGGAGTGAGAGTGTGTGAGTTTGTGTGTGTGTTTGTGAGTGAGAGTGTGATTTATGCATTTTAGTTTTATCCAAAGTGACTTACAATTAGGGCTGTGTATCGGCAAGAATCTGGCGATAAATAAATGTATAAATATTATGATAAATAAATAAATAAATGATAATAATAAATAAATGATAAATAAATGTATAGCCTGAATGCACAAAAAGTGGTTCAATAACGTTGAATGGTACAGGGACTGATTATTGCAAATGCAGATCCCAGTGTGTTCTGGTTAAATCATTTTTATTTATTTTTTGCTAAGGTTTGCATATAGTGGGGTGTTCTTAATGTCAGCTTTCCTAAAAATATATCCTATTCCTAAAATAAGAAATATCCCAATATATCGCCTTACTTACAGTACCGCAGTGTATCGCAATATATCGTATTGCAACCCCTTTATCATGATGCATATCGTATCGCCAGATTCTTGCCGATACACAGCCCTAATTGTAAGTCACTTTGGATAAAACCGTCAGCTAAAATGCATAAATCACACTCTCACACACACACACAAACTCACACACTCTCACTCCCATACACACATGCGCGCACACACACTCTCTCTCTCTCACACAAACACACACACACACACACACATTTGTTTTTGTGAAAAGTGGGTTCATCCTTCATCCTGCAATCTATTGAGTTCAAATAAATACATTTTCTAGAATACTTAGTGTTTTTATTCTTCAATCAGTTAATATAAACATCTTATATATTAAAGATGTTATAGGACGTAATGGCGTTATAGAACATAAAAAATAACGTCACAGTTACTTTGCTGAGTAACTAATTACTTTTACAATGTGGTATCGGAGTTACTAACTCAATTACATTTTGGGAGAAGTAATTTGTAACTGTAACTAATTACTCTTTTAAAGTAAGATGACCAACACTGGTCATTATACAGAGTTGTGTCCTGATATGTCACAAAAACAAGAGCACGCACGCACACACACACACACAAGCACACGCACGCACGCACACACACACAGACTCACACACACACACACACACTCAAATGAATACAAAAATGTATTCAATTAATACATAGAAATAAATAAAATAAATATTTTAAAATTATATTTTAATACATTTCAGTACATAGAAAAATATTATAACTTATTTGAATGTAATGTTTTTACTAAATTAAGTGTTGTAATATTAAATATTTAAATGCATTTTCTTACAATCATAAAATATATCTTATTTGTACATATTATATTATATTTCTTTACATTTATGTAAATATTGATATAAATAGAAATAAAAACAAATTTCACTACAGAAACAAAATATATCTAATTTGTATATAATATAGGGCTGTGACGGTTGCCATGACAACCGCGTCACCGCGGTGGTCAGTTGCTACCGCGGTTGTCTACTGCCGCCGGCGGGAGTGCACGTGACGTCACAAACTCTATAGCAAGCATAATACAAAGTTTTGTATATAAGTGTAATAACTGTAATAGTTGCACATTCTAAATCTATGGTAATTAACAAATTACCTCAAACACAGAGTTTCCTTTAGATTGGCAGATTTGAGTGCGGGAAAATACAGTTTATGCATTCAGCAAATTAATTTAGTGTTGGGCGAGGGATCTTGTTGGGAAAGCAAATACCGCATCACAGATCTGGAGTCATTCTGCGACTGAATAAATTCACTTCTTGTCATGAGAAAAAGTGACAGAAGCAGCAGTTGTGAGTGGGTGGCCATCCCCGCCCCTATTTTATATTTATTTATTTATTTATAATATTATTATTAATTTTTTTTGTATATATCAACACTGCGCCACCGGCGGTTGTTGGTCCATGACTACCACGGTGGTAAAAATCAGCCACCGTCACAGCCGTAATATAATATTACAAAAGTAAAAATTTTATGTAACTACCTAAAAATTAAATGTAAACATTTAAATTATTTACATTTATAATAGATTATATATGAATAAATATTTTAAAAACAGACAAAATATCTTATTTGTAAATTTTTACTGAATTATAAATGTAATTTAAATAATACAGAAATTATATTAAAAATATAAAAAAAATTAAATATTAATATTAATATTAATTAATATTAAATATTAAATATTACATAGAAAAAAATAAAGTGGTTATATAATATGGATAAAGTTTAAAGTGATGCCATGTGGTTTATTCCTGTCTGGTGGGAAAAGGCTCCTGCTCCGAAGCTTGGCCTTCATTAAAGTGTATCTAGATGTGTGTGTGTGTCTCAGTTACAGTGAGTGTGAATGTCTCTCAGACCCCCCACCTGACGACCCATTGACGGCCGTGGTGCTGTGTCTAATGCGTGACTCTGGGGCCCCCAGGGGCTGGGCTTAAAGTCAGGAGCGGCGCAGTGGGGTTTAGGAAACGAGCGTGTAAACAGAGCGTTACCTTCTGACCCGCCGCTCATGACTCGAGTCTGAGGACAAAACCTGACGGCCATCGCATTAGACATGCCTGTTACTGAGATAAAGCTGCTCACACACAGAGAGAGAGAGAGAGAGAGAGAGACGCTCGCTCGCCCAAGCACACACAGCGAGAGGGAGAGAGAGAGAGAGAGAGAGAGAGAGAGAGAGATGCTCGCTCGCCCGAGCACACAGAGAGAGAGAGAGAGAGAGAGAGAGAGAGAGAGAGAGAGAGAGAGAGAGAGAGAGACGCTCGCTCGCCCAAGCACACACAGCGAGAGGGAGGAGAGAGAGAGAGAGAGAGAGAGAGAGAGAGAGAGAGAGAGAGAGAGAGAGAGAGAGAGAGAGATGCTCGCTCGCCCGAGCACACAGAGAGAGAGAGAGAGAGAGAGAGAGAGAGGGAGAGAGAGAGAGAGATGCTCGCTCGCCCGAGCACACAGAGAGAGAGAGAGAGAGAGAGATGCTCGCTCGCCCGAGCACACAGAGAGAGAGAGAGAGAGAGAGAGAGAGGAAGAAAGAGAGAGAGATGCTCGCTCGCCCGAGCACACAGAGAGAGAGAGAGAGAGAGAGAGATGCTCGCTCGTCCGAGCACACAGAGAGAGAGAGAGAGAGAGAGAGAGAGAGAGATGCTCGCTCGCCCGAGCACACAGAGAGAGAGAGAGAGAGAGAGATATGCTCACTCGCCCGTGCACACACACACATACACAGAGAGAGAGAGAGACAGAGAGAGATTTTTATTTTTACAATCTATTAAGATAATTGTTCTTCAAACATTACAACACTTTACACATAATCAAAAAGGAAATTAAAATAAATTACACATTTACATCAACTCTCTTATAAACACAATGTTTCCATCAACAACTGAACATAGAGCATTACAACACCACTGAATTTCAAAAACATTCACTGTACTCATTAATCTATGAAAATTAAAATCAATAAGGATTCTAGCTTTTACCATATTTTTAAAAATAAAAACAACATCTTGACCTGACTTCTCCTCTATCATATTTCTCCTAGTAATATAGATAGCATATTTTGCTTGTCCCACAATAAAATGAATAACATGACATTTTGACTTTTGTTTTGGACTATAAAAAAAACAAGAATAAAATCCTGCTTTGTAAAACAAATGTTAAAAAAATCAAAAAGAACTTGGGGTCTTGAACAAGTCAAAAAGAGGGTCAAGTCGCTTACATTCCATAAAACAATGAAATATGGTCTCTCGTTCCAAACAAAAAGGACATTTGTCACTTACAGTGGGGTTTACAATAGATACAAAGGCATTCACAGCAATCGCTCCATGGAGAATTCACCATTGTAAATCGCCAAGTGTTTTCGTTAATGGTGGTTTGTAAATTGCTCTCCAAACAGGCTTAATTTCAGAATTAATCCCAAAATTTTCTCTCCATACTGTGTCTGTTTTAATACTTAGATTACGTTGATGAATAACTAGCATTTTTCCTTCAAGTGTACAAAAATCTATATGTTTATTAATTCCCAGGTTTAACGGAGGGCTATTAAAACAAGACTCATCTATAGCAGGGGAAATTTCAATATCTGGAAAAAGATCTTTACTGTCAGGGATTAAAGTCCCTGCACCAAACTCTTCTAAAAGTATCTTCTGTTCATCAGTTAGAATCTGTCAATTTATCAAGAAACCTCTTAGCAGAGCGTACTGATCGAACCCCTAAAAGGGTTGCAATTTGATCAGGTCTTTGTAAATCATATCCTGATTCGTTTATAATGTTTTTTAGTTTAAAAATCTTTTTTTTCAATAACAAATCTGTTAACCCAGGAAAATCTTCTCCAGATATATCAAACCGGGCTCCAAAAATAAGTGGTTCTTCCAACAACCAATAGAGAGAAGCTGCTGGTTCCATCCACTGATTTTTAAAAAGACCCCATACTTTAAACAAGCTTTGATAAAAAGCAGAAATTCCAGTAAAATTTAACTTTTTATGATCCATTTAAAACAATGTTAAATCCATTTGCATATTACCCACTCTTCTCAAGATGCTTGATGCCAATGGTCTCCATGCAAGCGAGTAGGGTCCCATTAAACGTTTTTGTATGTACTGGAGACGGTAGGTGGCTCTTCTGCTTGTGAGATTTACTAATCCTTGACCTCCTCCCTCCTTGGGCAAAAACAGCATGCTTTAAGGAGTCCAATGATAATTGTCCCAAAAAAAGTTCACCAGTTCTCTTTGAATATTTGTAAGGAGTACATTTGGAGGATCTACGCAAGCAAATTTATGCCATAATGAAGATGCCACAAGATTATTAACAACAAGAATACGCCCTCTATATGACATCTGAGGGAGTAACCATTTCCATTTTTCCAATCGACCCTTTATTTACTCAAATAACCCTTCCCAATTTTTTTTTATGAAACTCTCATTTCCCAGATAGACCCCAAGATATTTTAACCCTCCTCTTTTCCAACACAATCCTCCAGGTAAAGTGGGAAGCTCTCCACTCCAATTTCCCACTAATAGAGCTTCACTTTTTCCCCAGTTGACTTTAGCAGAAGAAATACATTTAAAATCATCAACAATTTTTTCTAACTTCTCTACATCATCCTTTCCATTTATAAAAACAATAACATCATCAGTAAAGGCACAAAGATATAAAGGATTATTACAAGCAGGGAAAACCAGATCTTTTAAATGATCTCGTAACTTTTGAAGTAAGGGTTCAATAGCAAAGTACAGCATACCAGACATGGCACATCCCTGCCTAACTCCCCTAACTCTGAATGGAGCACTTAAACCACCATTACTCTTAACCACTTCAGCTGTTATTTAGATTTTTTGAGAATTAGGCATATGCAATATTGGACCCACCGGTGGGTCCCCAGAGTTGATGTGGTTAAGAACACTCTCAATGTTACAGTACATAGCCTTAATCATTGATATAAAAGAAGAGCTAAAACCAAAAGCCTCTAAAGTATTCCATAAAAACAGATGTTCAACTCTGTCAAAAGCTTTCTCTTGATCGAGAGAAATCAACCCAGAGTTAATTCCCAAGAGATTAGAAACATCCAAAACATCTCTAATTAAAGCAATGTTATCCAAAATAGACATGTTAGGGATACAATAAGACTGATCCGAATAAATCAATTGGCTTAAAACTTTACTAAGTCTTATGGCCAAAGCTCTGAACACAAGAGTGAAAAAGGGCGCCAATTGCTGATAAACTGAAGGTCACCTTTTTTAGGCAACAATGTGATGACTGCTCTTCTGCAGCTCAGTGGCAGTAGTCCTCTTTTCAGACGGTCATCAAGAACAGCCAGCAAATCCTCTCCTATGACGGGCCATAGAGTCTTATAGAGCTCAACAGTTAGCCCGTCAATTCCTGGAGATTTACCATTCTCCATACTCATCATTGCAGTATGAAGCTCTTGCAATGACAAAGTCCGTTGTAGTTCATTGTTGGACTCTTCATCCACCTTTGGCAGTCCTTCCAAGAAACGATCAGGATCTGCACCCCATTCCACAAGTTCAGATTTATAGGTCAGAATAAAAATCAACAGCACAGCTACGTATATCAGCAGGCTCAGTGAATTCTTGTCCTGCAGCTGACCGTAAGGAATGAATAATTTTACTCTGACCTTTTTTCATTTCCAAATTAAAAAATAATTTTGAAGGAGCATCCATTTGAACCACAGACTGAAAACGTGAGCGAACTAAAGCTCCTTGTGCTTTAACCCCCAACAGGTCTATCAACATTGCTTTTTCCCTCTTCAATTCATCAGTATGCTTTTTACTTTTTGTAGAAGCTATTATATCCTGTAGAGCAACAATCTCAGTTTCTAAATTCTTCATTGAATGGGCTATGTCTCGAGTAACATTCTGAGTGTACTTTTGACAAAAATCTTTTCTAAGAACTTTACCACAATCCCACCATTGTTGCAAAGAAACATAAAAATATTTTTGCTGTTTAAAAACTAAAATCATCTATACATTTTTTATCACTTAACAATGAAGTATTAAAGATCCAGTATGCACTCTTAAACCTTACACACTTAATTAAAACACTGCACAAAACCAAACTGTGATCAGAAAACCCCACTGGAATAATTTTACAAAATTTGAAAAGATTACGTTGATGCTGAACACTATATATTCTGTCAAGTCGTGCCAAAGAGATATAATGTTCACTGCTATGAGCCCAAGTATACTGTCTGACATCTTGATTCATACTTCTCCATACGTCACATAAATCGTGAGTTTCAATTAGTTGTCTTAGTGATTTCGGAGAAGCAATATGTGGTTCTATATGATTCCTGTCCAACTTATCATTAACGGTACAATTAAAATCTCCACCAATGAATAACAACTCTTCTGGATTTAAATCTTTCAAAACAGTATCTACCTTTTTTTTTTTTTAAAAGAACTCTTTCTTTTTAAATTTATAAGCACCATAGTAGTTTTCTCAAAAATTATTTTAATTTTTAAAAACCGACCTCCAATTATTTAATCAACTACACAAGATAAAGGTAAAAAATGTTTTGAAAATAAAACAGCAACCCCTCCACTAATAGAGGATTTATGACTTAAGACAATCTGTCCATCCCATTCTTTTCTCCAGTCAGTCTCATTTTTAAAATCACTGTGTTTCCTGTAGAAACACAATATCAATTTGCTTTTGTCTAATAAACTCAAATAACCTCATTCTTTTATTACTGTCTCTGGCACCATTTAAATTCAAAGTTCCGATTTTAAAATTTGCCATATTTATTTTAGAGACCAGAGCAAAAAACACCAGAAAGGTTGCCAAAAGAACCATTTTGGGCAGAATTTTAGAAGTTAACAGCTTCATCATCCTTGGTATTTTTTTTTTTTTTTTTAAGTTTGTTCACAATTTTCCTAAGACGGAAAACCTCTACTTCTTGAAAAGCACCTTGTTTCATTAGATACCTTACATCGTTTATGAACTGTTTACAATCAGGGAAAAAATCTTCAACTCGCACTCCTTTCATTTCCTTTGTATCTTGCAGAAATCTGCTAATGTCCTCAGCTCTATACAAGCAAATCAAGTTTTCATTTTGAGAACTAAACGACAGACTAGAGCAGTGGTTCCCAAACTTTTCCATTCCACGACCCACCTAGACAAGTGTAATCTATTTCATGACCCACCACAATATTTGAGGAAAAAAAAGGTTGATATTACTTTAAGCCTAATCTTACTTAAAAGTTTGATGACAGAAATGAAGTATTTAAGAAAAAAAAACTTTTTATTTTAGAGTAGGCCTACACCTGAAAAAAATCACTATTAATATTTAAGTTTTAATTTTTGTTTACAGACTTTAGAATATGTAGTGTCCATAAAAACGTTAAACAGGCTCACTCCAGTGAACTGTAATCTGCGCTGCTGTGTTTTGTTGCAGAAAATGCATTCACGATCCTTCCGTGTGTGTCGGTGAGAACGGAGCACAATCCAACACTTTTTTTAGAAAAAGCATAAGAAGCAAAGCAGAACTATCTAAAACTGTTTGGAGATTAAAATAATTGTGAAATAGGTAAAAAATAATAATAAACATGTGTCTCGTTTTAAATAAACAAAAAAAATAAAACTGGATGACATTAAGTTCAGGCAGAAATTTATTTTAGCAATGGTTAAATTAATGTTCAGCAATATCTTCAAAAGATTTCTGAACTTTGGCAAATTTTTCTCTAAAAAGAGATGATACGTCAAGGAGTATTGCATTATTTTTTTGTGCATTTTGTTATGTGGAAATGTTTAAATCTTGTAGTGTTACAATTAACCCTGCGTTTGTGCACTGCTCACCCTGTACATGTGAAATGCTTTTTACAAACCGTTTCCCGAACGAAAAAAGTGCACAGAGCTCAAACGGACGATAGAAATGAATGAACATGGCCTACCTGAAACCGTTTTCGTAACATTTGTTTTCTGGTGTATGCAATCTCATGCGGAATATAGTGTATTGAAGTGAGCAAGTTTTTCTCTTTTAATAATGCGGACCGATTGAACCTTTTAATGACATTGCTCTGAGACCTTCACTGTTATTACAACTCGTGCGCGCCCGCGCTTCAAAACACGCAAAGCACGCGGACTTAATTGCAATTCGAAAATCACACTAAGGATATTGCAGTCCTTATTAATGTTGGTGGGCTATATCATTGTGACGAGTGGGTTCCTGGTTCCCGCCTCCTCCTTCCCGTGATTGAGAAGTTTTTAATGTGTTAGACTGGTGCCGAAGCCTGGGAGGAAGGAGGGACGCGCTGCCGAAGATCCCTCGGCACTGAGGTGAATCCGCAGTGCCATCGAGCAGGGCGAAGGAGGATGCTCGAGGCGGTGGGCTGGAGTGAGTTGCCGGGGAGACGGACGCTCCTCTTTTGTATCCTTCCGATCTCCTCCGTGGTTCTCGAGACTGGTGAGTCGAGCAGGTGTCGCTCAATTCCAATCACTCCACCGGCCTCGCACCGTTCCCACTCGTCACTTTCGTGCAGCCCTAGACTGAACTGTGTGTGTGTGTGTCATTGAAACGCAAATTTAGCTGCAGCCAAGTGACTTTGTGCGACCCACCTTGTTCCATTCTGTGACCCACAAGTGGGTCGCGACCCACAGTTTGAAAACCCCTGGACTAGAGCACTGAGACATATTTGAATCAGAGGAATCTCTATCACTGTCTGAACCCACATTCTCACTAACACCATCATCTTTTTTAACTTGCTTGATAGCCTTTCCACAGCTTTTTTTCTTTCTTTTAACTGGGATTTTAAAGACCGATTCGATTTCCTCAAATTCAACATCATTGTCTTCAACATCCATTTCATCAGCGTCTGCCAGACTAACGTTTTCAAGATGTTCAGACTGCTCATTAGACACCAGAAGAGTATCATTTTTGCTCGACATCTCTGTTTTATCGGATTCAGCTACAGCTGCAATCGGCTCGTGTTCAGCGGCTTCCAGCGCAAACGCACCGGCAGTCACCGCGTCACTCACCGTCACGATCTCAGCCGGAGCAGAACCGGCTTTCTCGGAGTTTGTGCTTGTACCTGTACTGTCCTTTTTATTAGGACAATCACAAATGAGGTGTCTGATTTTTCCGCAAATAAAACACTTAATTGTAGTATCAGATGTTGCAAATACTGTGTAGTTGAAAGCATCAATTTTGAACTTGAAAATCAAATCGATCTCATCCGTTCCATTTTTCAGCACCATGAAAACATGTCTTCTAAATGAGACTAGATGTTTTACCAATGGTGACTTGAACCCAAGAGGAATTTTTTTGATAGGTGAGACCAGTTTTCCAAAACGAGATAATTCCTGTGTCAATACTTCATCTTTGATAAACGGAGGTACGTTGGACAGTATAACATTTTTAGACGGGCTACTCAAAGGCAAAACCGGCACGAGTGAACCATTCAACACTACACCACTTTGTACCGCTTCATTTGCCTTCTCAACTGATTTAAAAAAAATAATAACTGCACTGTTCATCCTCGACGCGGAAACAATATTGTCATGTCCCACAATCTCTCCCACCGCTAAACAACACTGCTCCACGTTAATATTAGACTCCACCTTCACTCCATGGCGGCAGGTTAAATGATCAAAACTCATTGTGTTTTGGCTTGTCATGCCTCCCAGCAGCGCTGGTTGCAGACGCAACACACCCCTAACTCTAAACAACCAAACAATTCAACACATAAAAGACAAACACACACAAAAAGATAGAAAATAGAAAAGTTTTTAGCAAGCAGCTACAAACACAATCACCCTCACCTCGCTCCTTTTACTCCCAGCATGCACTTCGACAGAAAGAGAGAGAGAGAGACGGAGAGAGAGACAGACGGAGAGAGAGAGAGAGAGAGAGAGAGAGAGAGAGAGAGAGAGAGAGACAGAGAGAGAGAAACAGAGAGAGAGAGAGAGAGACGGAGAGAGAGACAGACGGAGAGAGAGAGAGAGAGAGAGAGAGAGAGAGAGAGAGACAGAGAGAGAGAAACAGAGAGAGAGAGAGAGAGAGACGGAGAGAGAGAAACAGAGAGAGAGAGAGAGAGAGAAACATTCGAGCCCTTCTTATTTCACACTCACTTTATACACATCACTCTCTATCTTTCTCTTGCTTGTTCACACTCACGCTTTCTCTCTCTCTTTTTCTCTCTCTCTGTGTGTGTGTGTGTGTGTGTGTGTGTGTGAGCAGCTTTATCTCAGTAACAGGCATATCTAATGTGAGATTTGAGATTTATACATCATCTGAAGCTGAATAAATCATATCTCATTGATGTGTGGTTTGTTCGGAGAACAATATTTGTCTGAGATGCAACTATTTGAAAATCTGGAATCTGAGGGAGCAAAAACATCTAAATATTGAGAAAATCATCTTTAAAGTTGTTCAGATGAAGCTCTTAGCGATGTATATTACTAATCAAAAATTAAGTTTTGATATATTTATTGCAGGAGATTTACAAAATATCTTCATAGAACATGATCTTTACTTAATATCCTAATGATTTTTAGCATAAAAGCAAAATCCTTAATTTTGACCCATGCTATGTTTTATTTGGCTATAGCTACAAATATACCCCAGAGACTTGAGACTGGTTCATATAAAAACAAAAGATTTTTATTTTGGATGCAAATAATTGTAAGTAACACTACATTTTTTACTTGGTTAAACCTGGTTAAGGTTTTGCACTAGCTATATGAATGCACACACACTCACACACACACACACACACACACACACACACACACACACACACACACACACACACGCACACACACACACACACACACACACACTCACACACATAATGACATGAAAGGTTAAATGGTTTGATTGCATTGAAAGTGAATGGGAAGTGAAAGTCATCTAGTGGAAGTGTTTGGTACTGCAGCCAAACTAAACCTCATTGAAAGCCCATTTTTTTGTGATATCAACCTCAAATTCGGAACACAACTTGTTTAGATACATGGCTTTGAGAGTAAAACGTGTTTCCGAAAATATGAATCTCATTTAAAATAAAAAAAATAATAATTTTGTGCATTTGTTTTTTTTAGGATAATGACCAAAAGCTTCTGAAACTTGTTTACTATAAAATAATTGTATTTTAATTTAGTGCTCACTTTTTACTCACTTGCCCGAATATTGATTTTAGATCATTCTAAACCAAAAACGGACTGCAGCTTTATCATTAATGCTACAGACAGCCTATATTAAAATATAATGTATTGCATGGATCTAATATGATGTTTCCCCTGCAGTTCCTCAAGCATTCACTTATGTATTTTCTGTGTATGTGTGTATCTAAACTAGAGCAAATAAACTGGGATATAATGTGAGAAATGCTGAAGGTGTCTGAATATATTTTAGTGTGA
>NC_081768.1:679034-701534 GCF_963082965.1 Carassius carassius
AAAATCCTGTTGGTAGTGAATCAGTTTGTGTGGTGACAGCGGCGCGGCCGTGTGCCTGGACTCCAGTATATTTGAAATCCCTCCTAATTAAACTTAATAGAATGTAAATTTAATTTGTGAGAAAACGGTGGCCGTTCCAATCTCAGGAATGATGGGGGCCGACAGGCGGGTTAATTACTGACTTGATCTACTGAGCTTGTGACATAACTTGTGATGTGTTTAATTGGAGTGTATTGGCTGGTTGATGGAGGCTCCGATGCCCCCTATCTGCGGTGCATGTAAACATCCATCTCTCCTTCTTTTGTCCTCTGTCCTTCTGAGGGCCGAGCAGCAGGAAATTAAAGGTGGGGCCTCGCTGTAACTGACTGATGTAAACTGCTCATTAATGAGCAGTCAGAGGCTCATAAAACTTTCATTTTTCAACATTTGAAGAGCTTATTAATTGATGGCCTCATGCCAGAGTCAGATCAGTTTGTTTTTACACAGAAATAGAGAAAAACAATAAAACTGTGTGTGTGTGCGTGCACACTTTTCTGTTATAGATTATATGTTGTGTTACGTTTTGTAGTGTTATATTGTGTTTTGTTATCCAATGTTATGTTACATTTTGTTACGTTATATTTTGTTGTGTTATGCTAAGTTATGTTATGTGTAACCCTAGGTTATGTTACATTTTGTGTTATGCTTTGTTTAACCCTATGTAAAGCTGACATCCTGTTATGTTTGTCATGTTTTTGTTGTATGTTTTATGTTTTGTTATTTTGTGTTATGTTTTGTTACGCTATGTTGTTTTGTCATTTCATTGTTTTGTTATGTTGCTATTTGTTCTGTTAAGCTTATGTTCTGTTCTGTTTGATGTTTTATTATGATATGTTATTTTACGTTTTGTGTTGTTACTTTACACTTTGTGTTGTTATTTTAGGTTATGTCGTTACCTTATATTGTGTTGTTTTGTTTTTCCATTATGTTTTGTTAACATAGATATGAGCTTATGTTCTGTTCTGTTGTTTTTTGTTTTCAAGTAAACATGATAAAGACAGTTCTTTACATCTTTTATCTGTGAATTGTTGAGTGTGTGCTTGTGTGTGTGTGCTTGTGTGTGTGTGTGTGTGTGTGTGTGTGTGTGTGTGCTGGTGTGTGTTTGTCCATATGCGCTTGTGTACTTGCACACATGGCAGAATCTGTGGTGGATAGAGACCTCACAGCCGTCTGTGTGTGTGTGTTAATTCATTCTTACACAATAAAGCTCCATTTCATACAGTGTTTGTGCATTTGGCCCATCATAAATCAAAGGTGGCAGTGGCATTAAGTACACACTACATTAGTCAGGCTAATTAATTTTGGGACACATCCATCCATTAGTCAGTGTTCCTGTGTTTCATGGGACAGATAGAGAGACCCTGACGGCTACTGTCAAACCAACCATGAAAATACACACAAGCACAAGTGTATCTTCACACACAGGCAAACACATCTGCGTGTTTACACACAGCTGATCTCCATCCAACAGTGTCAGACGATACACTCACACGGCTGCTGCTGAAATCACTCTTGTAATGAAATGTAGCCAAATGACTGAATGATATAACAATACAAACTGATAAAAATAATACACTACAGAGCTGACAATATCACAAACACTGAAGTGGATGGATGGATAAATAGATGGAAATATGGGTGGATGGATGGAAAGATGGATAAATGGATGAAAAGATAGGTGGTGGGATGGATGGATGGAAATATGGGTGGATGGATAGACGGACGGATGGATAAATGGATGAATGGATAGATGGATGAATGGATGAAAAGATAGGTGGAGGGATGGATGGATGGATGGATGGATGGATGGACAGATGGACGGACGGATAAATGGATGGATGGATAGATGGATGAATGGATAATTGGAAGAAAAGATAGGTGGAGGGATGGATAGACTGATAGATGGATTGGATGGTTGGACGGAGGGATGAATGATGGATGGATTGGTGGATAAATGGATGAAAACGGATGGATGGATGGACGGACCGATAAATGAATGAATAAATAGATGGAAAGATGAATGGATGTATGGATAGACTGATAGATGGATAAATGAATAGAAAGACAGGTGGATGGATGGAGAATTAGAAAAAAATATGGATGATGAACAGATAATTGGATGAAAATGGATGGATGGACGGACAGATAAATGGATGGATGATAGATGGAAAGATGGTTGGATGGATTGATAGACTGATGGATGAAGAGATGGAAAGATGGATAAATGGAGTAAAAGATTTGAGGAAGGATGGAAATACAGATAGATGGATGGATGAATAGATGGATAGATGGATCAATAATTGGATGAAAATAGAGATGGATGGATGGATGGATAATTAGATGAAAACAGATGGATGGCCGGGCAGATAAATGGATGGATAGATAGATGGAAAAATGGGTTGATAGATGGATGGATGGAAAGATAGCTGGGTGGGTGGATGATGGATGGATGGATAGATTTAAAGATGGTTGGATGGAATTACAAGATGATGGATCAATGGATGGGTGGAAAGATAGGTGGATGGATGGACGTATGGATAAATGGATGGATGAATGGAAAGATGGATGATTGAAAAGATGGGTGGGTGGATGGATGGACGAATGGATAAATGGATGGATGAATGGAAAGATGGATGATTGAAAAGATGGGTGGGTGGATGGATGGACGAATGGATGGATGGATGGATGGATGGATGTGGAAAGATGGGTGGATAGATAGATAAATGGATGAAAAGATAGGTGGATGGATAGGGAAAGATGGGTGGACGGATGGATAAATGGATGAAAAGATAGGTGAGTGGGAGGATGGATGGATGGAATGATAGTTAGATGGATGGACAGATAAATGAATGGATGGAGGGAGGGATGTTTTTGTTTTCTGTGGTGGTTTGTTCTGTAGTTGATCAGGAAGAGTTGCGTAACGATGTGTTCATTCTCCAGCACAATGCTCCTCGTCGTTCATCGTTTGCTCCAGATAAACCCACATGATCTCTGATCTCTATCCCTCTGCGTGTTTTTATCAGAGCTAACAAAGAGCATCACACATCACGGTCTAGAGACGTGCCTTTAATCAGAGCCTAATTAAAACAGAGAGAATGAAGAACAGCCACAGACTGTTCCTCTCACAGCCTCATTAACAACAGGCCGTTTGAGCGCGCTGCGTGCGGAGTGGTGAGGGCTTCGCCTGGCACAGAGACCCTCACGCCATCATGACTCCATTCAGAGCGCTAGGAGTGTCCTTCTGCTGCGGCGGCACACTTCACACGCACAGATACCACAGCTTTCTGATAAACAAAGATTTCATAGCTCAAATCATTTTTATTTTGCCCTTTTCTTTTTAAGCACCAACATTTGGTTTAATCTTTTATATATATATATATTGCATTATTGTTTATTTTTATTTTTTTAGTTTATTTTACTTTTTATCTTATTTTTATTTTATTCAAATTTTTTATGTTCAATTTAATTTAAAATAGTTTTATATATATTCGGGCTGGTGTTTTAAAAATTAATTTGTTTTACTTTTTATTATATGGTATTTTTATTTTATATTCTTTTATAATTTTTCTTTTAGTATATTTAAATGTATATTATTTTGTTTCTCCTGTATTATATTAATCTGTAATTACATATTTCTATTTATTTTAAAATATATATTTTCTTTTATTATGGTTTATTTAACTTTTTGTTTTATTTACTGTTTAGTTTACCTACTATAAATTGTTTTATATATTTGTTTTATTTATTGTTTTTATTCAATTCTATTTTATTTTTATTTTATTAAATTTTATTGTTTTATTTTATGCTTTTATTTTATTTTTGTATTCATTTTGTTCAATTAGTTATTTTATTTAAATGTTTTTTTATTGATTTCGTTTTTTCATTGCTCTTCTGTGTGTTTGATTTAGGCTCCATTATATATTCAAACTGTTCTATACTTCATTATCTTTAGCTGCATCACATTATCACTGAGTGTTGTTATCAGGTGTTTTATACTGTTGTGACATGTAGCTGCATCAGAGTTTTGTGATCAGGTCTTTATTTCAGGTTTTTCTCACACATTTATCTCAAGGCCTGCGGGATTGTCCGTTGCGTTTGCGTGTTTCTCTCATGTCAGTGCTGGCATTTAGGCTCCTCTCACTGACTGACATTAAACACAAGTGTCCCGCTGCTCGTCCTTCATATTTAAGAGAGCCATTAAGTGGCACATTGAGGATTCATGGCCTCTCGTCTTGAACTCCTCCTGTGATTTATCTGCTGTATCGGCTTTTGTTTGAGCACAGAATGAATCCAGTGACTGCTCCAGCATCTGTCGGTGTCATCATGTGCTGTAATATCCACAGAAACACATCCGTTTCTGCTGGGTTTTAGTTGTTGGTCTACAGTATTTAAACCTACTAGACAGACATGCTGTTTTAATATTCTGTAACATATAATCAGATGTTCATTCAGTTATGAAAGCATTTCCACTTCAAAACGGAGATTGAGACACTTTACAGCCTTTATTATCACTATAGGCTATATTTGCAGTATTTATAGTATTTACATCCTTGCTATTATAGTTACTGAACTGAAACGAAAATGAAATAATGAAATAAAAACATGTTTGTTACTCAAAATAAAAATAAATAGCTGCAAACAGCGATTACTGGGGTTCAAACATTTAAGGCATTTAGGCACATATGGAATAGACATTGTGTTAACATGGCTGTAACCATGTAAATCAATGAGTTAAAATAGCATTTTTGACAAAAGAAGGTAATTTACCAAATTGACCCAATTATAGCTAACAAAAGGACAAAATTTATCGAGATTGAGTGAAAAACCTAGGACTAGTTCTCCAAAGTAGGTTTTTTAACATAATTGAACATAATGAACAGTTTGATTGACACCAGTGGTTCTTGAGGCAATGTTGCTCAGCATGAAGAACTCTATCAAATGATATGAAGATTGAGTGTATGTGTGAAAAATCGTGCAATATACAATCATTTATACAATCATTTATAATTTATATTGCACCCCCAGTGACCGATTTCTTTCAAAATTCTTATAGACCTTTATGGCCATGAGTTGAACATGCCCATCGAGTTTTGTTCTGATTGACCTCCAGTAATCTTGTGTAATAGGTGATTAAATTCTCTGGGTGATGGCGGCCATGTTTGTTTAGATACGCAAATGTCCTCATAGTCCCTTAATTGGAAAAAAATTATTGATATTCAATATTATTATTATCAAGATAATATCAAGATAATTATTGATATTCACTGTCCTGAGAATATTTTTGCAGTGATTTGGTTTCGATCAGGTGTTAAACCTAGGACTAGTTCGCAAAAGTAGGTTTTGAATTTACTTTAAAATGGCGGGAAAACCGGACCTCGTAGAGCTAATCTGACTTTCTACTCTTTTTTTTTTTTTGTTTTGACCCAAGGTTTTCTAAAATATCTATATTTTTGTGTCTATGAGAAACGGTCTAGTAGTTGTGCATTTTTGATCGCTGTAGCTTCCCCCCATACTATATACATGTAAATACATGTATGTATTTTCAATACATATAGTCTATGTCTGTGTATTTATAAACAACATAATACACACACTAATATATATATACTACAATAAATAACAAAACACAACAAAATTGCTTAAACTTTAAAATAAAATAGAAAAATTGCAAAAAACATACAAATTTTACTAAATTGAAAATAAATAATATAACTCAATTTGGAATTTAAATTAAATTAAAGTGAAAACAAAAAATATAAAAAATAAAAACAAATATTAATAAAGACTATAATAGTATCTCAATGATAGTAAAATAATGCTATTTACAGCTCAATTAATATATTTTTTTTCCTTCAGATTTCTGAAATGCTGCCTGTACAAAATAAATACAAAATAAAATAAAGATAAGTAAAATAAAATCAGTCAAAAAAATATAAAAGGAAAACAATATAAGAAATCTAAAAATATACAAATAAATAAAAAAATATAAAACAATATAAAAATGCAAAATAAAAAAGAATCAATAATCATGAATAAAACATTTTAATTACTTTTAATGAATAAAGATAAATATTAATGGATTGTGTGTGTGTGTGATTTCTGGAAAGTGTGTGTCTGATGGTGTGGAGCAGCAGAAGCTTGTCCTCTCTCCGGGGGGCTTTTGTTCCTGATTTCATGCTATCAGAGCGACAGCATGTTTCTCAGCTTCGGCCTGTCAGCCTCATAAAGGGCCTGCGCCGGGGTCACAGCTCGAGGGACGGCCGTAAAAAATCGCTCAAAACCGGACGACAAAGCCCACCCAGAACACATCAGCGCAAACACCCGTCCGTCTCAATCTAACGCTGAAAATCACAGCATTTCACTCCAGGATGGAATAAGAAACCATCTTTAAGATTTAAAGATTAAACACATTTTGCACCCAAACTCAGTATAATGTAATGCAAGAAGTAACAAAAACTCACAACAAAATAAAAAATAAATTTAAACAAAATTTAAATGAAAACTGACTCAAAATATTAATAAAGACTATAATAGTGTAGGTAATATAATTTTTTTCATTAATGCATGTAACAGGCCTAAAACCTTCACATTTCTGCTGTTAAATCTTCTGAAACGCTAACTGTGCAAAATACATAAATCTGAAATAAAATATTTAGAAAAAGTCAAATAAACATGTCCAAACTTCTGTGATGCAATGCAAAAGCATATAATTTAAAATAAGTGTAATAAAAAAATAAGATGAAAAGAAAAATAAACTTAAAAAACATTTAATTTTTAAAAGTTAAAAGTAGATACATTTTATGTCCAAATTCTTTAATGCACATTAAAACTCTTTAATTGTCATTAATGCAAAAAGCATAATGTAAAACAACAATGTTAAAAAAAATAAATAAAAAAATCACAATCTAAATATAAATAATTTCTTCTTTTTTTCTCTCTCAGTTATAATGGTCCTGAAATTGTCTTCTTTTTAAAATTATGAAGCAAAAAATTTTTTTTTTCTTTTTTTTGCGTTCCACTCAAATCTCTCAAATGTCTCTCCACCTCTTCCCGGATCTCCCGGGTTAAAGGAGGCGGATCATTTGAAGGAAACGGTCTGATAAATTAAAGGCTGTTATTGTGAATGAAGTGTCATTGTGTTCTGCTCTATTGTAGCGGCTCCTTTCACACTGTAACACAGAAAAGCTCCGTCTCTCTCACACACACACACACACACACACACACACACACACAGATCAGCGCTGTGAGACTCCAGCTCAAGTGTTGATCTGTTAAACTCTCTAATGAGTGCAGTAATAAGTGCAGCAGGTTCATTCATTAAGAGTCATTATGATGCTGAAAGTGCTCTTCATTCTTCATCAGGTGTGCTTCTCATATGAGAAATCATCAATACATCAGCTGTTTATTTGTTTCACACACACCAGGCTTCATTATTTTATCAGCATTAGTGGTTTGCGGGTGTCGATGTCAGAGTGTCATTAATTGTTGCTTGTTGAACTTTATTGATTGTCGGTAATGAACTCTGCTGAGACGCTCGTTAGAGGAGAGCTTATCTCTGCTTAATTGAGCGTTTGTCCCATCCTCTCTGAAACGCTGCATAATCTCATCCGTCTGAATGAGAATCACACACTTATTTATCGATAAGGTATGAGATTAATATTACACTCACCAGTCAAGTTGGCTGCTAAAAATTAAAGTTACTAGTCGTTCAGAACTCCTACTAGACCACACAAAACTATATGTTTATATACCGTGTATATATATATATATATATATATATATATAAACAGATCTTGAAGGAGAAGTGACTTTTATTAAGGAAAAATATTTTATAAAAGTTATTTGAATTAATAGCATTTATTTTGTTGTAAAACAAGTCCAGTTTGTGTCTCTATTAATGCATTGTTTGCTTTGTCATTTATTACAGATGTTTTCAACATTATTATTGGAGAAACAACTGAAAACAAGAGTATAAAATACAAGATTAGTTCTTTTGATTTCACAAATTTATTTCCTTCACCTACTCTCTAAAACAAAAATAAATAAATAAATAGTAAAAATATTTAATTCACAATTTGTATGGTTTCAGAAGTTATTTAGATATATGAACTGAACAAATTTATAGTAGTCAATTCTGCTTCATGATATTTGTAAATCAAACACAGTGTCTAATTTTTTTTTTTTTTTGGTAAATATTTGTTTTTCTATTTTCAGGAAATACTGGAAAAAAAATTGAACATAAATATTTAACAGTATTCCTCTTTTGATTTTATTTAATTTCATATTATAGTTTTATTTTAATTCTCTCACTCACCTCCAAAACATTAAGATAAAATAAAAATAAAATATTTTTTCAAAATAATATAATACGTTTAATTCAGTTTTTTATGGCTTCAGAAGTTTAGAGACATTATTAGAGATTTCTAACGATCACTTGTTTGTGAATCAGACGGAGTGTGATTTGAGATGTGTGATGTGAAAGAGCCGGGTCAGAACGTGTTTAACAGAATCAGTCAGGAGTGTGTGACAGACAGATCTCCACTGACTGAACAGACATTAACCAGTCTGTTGACCATCTGTGCTGCCTGGTTTCACAGATCTGCATGAACAGCAGGGAGTGTGTGTGTGTGTGTGTGTGTGTGTGTGTGTGTACAGGTGGATGAGTGTGTAAAACAATGAATCCTTTAACTCACTTAAACCAGTGGACACACACCCATTACTAACACAACACACATTTACAATGAAGCATCTGCTCACTCCGTCCAGTCAAGAAGCCTGTTATTTAGCTATTGTGTCTCTGTGTGTGTGTGTGTGTGTGTGTTCGCATGTGTATGTATGGGGGTCTCTGTGTGTGTGTGTGTGTGTGTGTGTGTGCGTGTGTGTGTGTGTCTATGTGTGGTGGTCAGTGTGTGTGTTTGTATGTATGGTGGTCAAGTCAAGTCACCTTTTATTTATATAGCACTTTAAACAAAAAAGATTGCGTCAAAGCAACTGAACAACATTAATTAGGAAAACCAAAACTCCATCGGTGACAGAATGGGGAAAAAAACCTTGGGAGAAACCAGGCTCAGTTGGGGGGCCATTTCTCCTCTGACCAGACGAAACCAGTAGTTCAATTCCAGACTGCAGCAAAGTCAGATTGTGCAGAAGAATCATCTGTTTCCTGTGGTCTTGTCCTGGTGCTCCTCTGAGACAAGGTCTTTACAGGGGATCTGTATCTGGGGCTCTAGTTGTCCTGGTCTCCGCTGTCTTTCAGGGATGTAGAGGTCCTTTCTAGGTGCTGATCCAGCATCTGGTCTGGATACGTACTGGATCCGGGTGACTGCAGTGACCCTCTGATCTGGACACAGACTGGATCTGGTGGCTACGGTGACCTCGGAATAAGAGAGAAACAGACAAATATTAGCGTAGATGCCATTCTTCTAATGATGTAGCAAGTACATAGGTTGTTATGGGAAGTGTTTCCGGTTCCGGTTTACCTAATTAATGCAGCCTAAAAATCCTTTTAACGGATTTGGATAATAAAAGCATATTAGTATGTTATGTGTAAGCCAGGTTAAAGAGATGGGTCTTTAATCTAGATTTAAACTGCAAGAGTGTGTCTGCCTCCCGAACAATGTTAGGTAGGTTATTCCAGAGTTTAGGCGCCAAATAGGAAAAGGATCTGCCGCCCACAGTTGATTTTGATATTCTAGGTATTATCAAATTGCCTGAGTTTTGAGAACGTAGCGGTCGTAGAGGATTATAATGTAAAAGGAGCTCATTCAAATACTGAGGTGCTAAACCATTCAGGGCTTTATAAGTAATAAACAATATTATAAAATCTATGCGATGCTTGATAGGGAGCCAGTGCATTGTTGACAGGAACGGGCTAATATGGTCATACTTCCTGGTTCTAGTAAGAACTCTTGCTGCTGCATTTTGGACTAGCTGTAGTTTGTTTACTAAGCGTGCAGAACAACCACCCAATAAAGCATTACAATAATCTAACCTTGAGGTCATAAATGCATGGATTAACATTTCTGCATTTGACATTGAGAGCATAGGCCGTAATTTAGATATATTTTTGAGATGGAAAAATGCAGTTTTACAAATGCTAGAAACGTGGCTTTCTAAGGAAAGATTGCGATCAAGTAGCACACCTAGGTTCCTAACTGATGACGAAGAATTGACAGAGCAACCATCAAGTCTTAGACAGTGTTCCAGGTTATTACAAGCAGAGTTTTTAGGTCCTATAATTAACACCTCTGTTTTTCAGAATTTAGCAGTAAGAAATTACTCATCATCCAGTTTTTTATATCGACTATGCATTCTGCCAGTTTTTCAAATTGGTGTGTTTCACCAGTCCGCAAAGAAATATAGAGTTGAGTATCATCAGCATAACAGTGAAAGCTAACACCATGTTTCCTGATGATATCTCCCAAGGGTAACATATAAAGCGTGAAGAGTAGCGGCCCTAGTACTGAGCCTTGAGGTACTCCATACTGCACTTGTGATCGATAGGATACATCTTCATTCACTGCTACGAACTGATGCCGGTCATATAAGTACGATTTAAACCATGCTAATGCACTTCCATTAATGCCAACAAAGTGTTCAAGTCTATGCAAAAGAATGTTGTGGTCAATTGTGTCAAACGCAGCACTAAGATCCAATAAAACTAATAGAGAGATACACCCTCGATCAGATGATAAGAGCAGATCATTTGTAACTCTAAGAAGAGCAGTCTCAGTACTATGATACGGTCTAAATCCTGACTGGAAATCCTCACATATACCATTTTTCTCTAAGAAGGAATAAAATTATGAGGATGAGGTTGTCAGTGTGTGTGTGTGTGTGTGTGTGTGTGTTTGTCAGTTTGTGTCATTGTGTGTGTATGTATGGTGGTCAGTTTTTGTGTGTATGTGTATGTATGGTTGTCTGTCTGTGTGTGTGTGTGTGTGTGTGTTGGTCAGTGTGTGTCATTTTATGTGTTTGTCTCTCACTCTCTCTCTCCCTCTATCTCTCTCTCACTCACTCACTCACTCACTCTCTCTCTCTCTCTCTCTCTCTCTCTCGCTCTCTCTCTCTCTCTCTCTCTGTCTCACTCACTCTCTCTCTCTTTCTCTCTCACTCACTCTCTCTCTCTCTCTCTCTCTCTTTCTCTCTCTCTCATTCTCTCTCTCTCTCTCTCTCACTCACATTCTCTCTCCCTCTCTCTCTCTCTCTCTCTCTCTCTCTCATTCTCTCTCTCTCTCTCTCTCACTCACATTCTCTCTCCCTCTCTCTCTCTCTGGGTGTGTCTGTGCCCCCAGTGCTGGAAGGTCATGGGGGTCAAAGTGATGAATTTTTATGGGTCTGTTCCTTGTGTTTCAGGCCTGTTCTATTCTCCTTGCGCTGCACTGACTCTCAAAGACTTTCAGGCCGGCCAATTTGTCCTGCAGGGCTCTAGAGAATGGCCCATTCGAGTGGTTAAATACCAGAGGGGCAAACACACACAGCTCCTCTCTCGCATCCCACAATGATTTGTGGCCCGTCCATTATGTGCGGCAGAGAACAAATGTGCTCGGCTGGGGCTCGGCGGTATCGGAGGCCCTTGGCCCTGCTGGCCATTGTTTTAGAGAGATTTCCCAGATGTTGAGATGGCCAAGATAAATAGATGGCTTTATCCTCTCTCTCCCACACCTCTTTATCTGCCCTCGTCTCTTTTCAGTGCACGGACCCCCTACATTGAGCTTCTCCACCGCAGGGGCTGATGGGAAAGGATGCGTGTGGGATTTTCAGAGAGTGTTAAAGTTAGATGATCTCATAAAAACAAGCACACATGGTGCTGACTGTAATGCGTGTACTGTACAGCAGTGTTAAGGGGACAGCTGAAATCCTGTCATTTACTTATAATTTGAAGAAAGTTGTTAAACATTGACTTCAGTTATATTTTTTCCACATTATGGAGGTCAATGGGTACCGTCAACAAATATATTTTGAAAAACAATGTAGGTTTGGAACTACACGAGTATTAGTGGTGATAGAATTTAGATTTTTGGGTGAACTGTCCAAAAATTTGCACCATTGTTTTCGTCAACAACTTTTTTTTCCCACGAAAGATAACCAAGGTTTATACAACAGCGATTTACTAAAGAAATTGTGTTCTTCCTTTGCATTTTCACGTACAGACAACTTTGTTGTTAAAAAAATCCCTGTTCAAACGGATCTGCGAAAATTACTAAAAGCTCTGCATTATGTATGCCAGGCCAGTAGGTGGTGATGTCACTTTGTAAGAAACACTATAAACGTGTGCACATGCACAAAAATAATAAATTATATATATATATATAGCTACTTAAATGTATACATGCTAAAATAAAGAAAATATATAGAATGTATTTAAAATATTAAATATATTAAAAACATTAAAATCATACAGAAAAAATACATGAAATAGAAATTATAAAAATATACAAAGCTGATAAATAATAGTAATTAGTAATTTAATTTTTTTATATAAATAATTAAATAATTTTATATAAATATATAAATAATACATAAATAAAATTAAATGAAATAAATAATATAAATAATTTTTAAATATAAATGTTCTGTATTATATTTAATTTAATATAAATTACATATATAAACAATGTTTCATGTATAATATAAATTAAATTGTAGCTCTAGTGGTAGAGCATTGCGTTAGCAGCATAAGGTTATGGGTTCGATTTCCAGGGAATGCATGTTAGGTAAAAACTGTTAGCCTGAATTACTGTAAATCACTTTGGATAAAAGCGTCTGCTAAATGCATACATTTATTTATTTATAAATTATATAATTTACATTTACATTTACATTTAATCATTTAGCAGACGCTTTTATCCAAAGTGACTTACAAATGAGAACAATAGAAGCAGTCAGGTCAACAAGAGAACAACAACAGTATACAAGTGCCATGACAAGTCTCAGTTAGTCTAGTATAGAACGCACATTTTTTTTTTTTTTTTTTTTTTTATTAAAAGACAAGAAAAGGAAAAGTGCTAGTGTTAGTTGGTTAAGTGCAGGCAAAAAAGATGAGTCTTTAGATGTTTCTTGAAAATGAGTAAAGACTCAGCTGTACGAATTGAGATTGGGAGGTCATTCCACCAGCTGGGGACAGTCCAGGAAAAGGTCCTTGAGAGTGATTTTGAACTTCTTTGGGATGGTACCACAAGGCGTCGATCACTTGCAGAGCGCAAACTTCTGGCACATAAGGGCACATAAGATTTAACCAATGAGTTTAGGTAAGTTGGTGCCGTGCCAGTGGTCGTCTTGTAGGCTAGCATCAGTACCTTGAATTTGATGCGAGCAGCTACTGGTAGCCAGTGTAACCTGATGAGGAGAGGAGTAACGTGAGCTTTTTTTGGCTCATTGAAGACAACCCTCGCTGCTGCATTCTGGATCAATTGCAGAGGCTTGACAGTACATGCAGGAAGAGCCGGGAGAGCATTACAATAGTCCAGTCTGGAGAGAACAAACGCTTGGACAAGAAGTTGGGTTGCTTGCTCTGACAGGAAGGGTCTAATCTTCCTAATGTTGTATAAGGCAAACCTGCAGGACCGGGTAGTTGTAGCAATGTGGTCTGTGAAGCTTAACTGATGATCCATCACAACTCCTAGGTTTCTAGCTGTCCTCGAAGGAGTAATGGTTGATGAGCCCAGCTGTATAGAGAAGTTGTGATGAAGCAATGGGTTAGCTGGAATCACCAGGAGTTCGGTCTTCGTAAGGTTAAGCTGAAGGTGATGGTCATTCATCCAGCTAGAGATGTCACTCAGACAGGCTGAAATGCGAGCAGCTACCGTCGGGTCATCTGGTTGGAATGAGAAGTAGAGTTGGGTGTCATCAGCGTAGCAGTGATAAGAAAAGCCATGCTTCTGAATGACAGATCCTAATGATGTCATGTAGATTGAGAAGAGAAGTGGTCCAAGTACTGAGCCTTGAGGAACCCCAGTAGCAAGGTGGTGTGACTTTGAAACATCACCCCTCCAAGACACACTGAAGGATCTGTCAGAGAGGTAGGACTTAACCCACAGGAGTGCGGTTCCACAGATGCCGATCTTTCTGAGGGTGGACAGGAGAATCTGGTGATTAACAGTGTCAAAAGCAGCAGAAAGGTCCAGTAAGATGAGTACCGAGGATTTTGAAGCTGCTCTTGCTAGTCACAGGGCTTCAGTAACCGAGAGCAGAAAAAAATATATAATTTATCTTAGTTTTCTTGTGCTAATCTTCATTTCACATTTTCTTCTGGAAATGCTTGAGATGTTCTGGTCAATATTAGAATAAAGGCCTAATCTGTAATTGTGGCCCTTTTTTTGCACCTCCCAGTGTCTCTCCTTTTGGCTGTTTTTCTCCAGCTCTGTCCTCAGTTGCTCATTTTCTGGGCTGTGATGGCAGTGCTGTAGAATTATGGGATAGAAATCAATAGTGTCAGGATTGAGTGATCAGGGAAAGTTTTAGTGCTGTGGACTCAAGGCTTCATCAACACGTCTCCTGAACCCCGAGCACACGACTCACTTTACTGCGCTCCGGATTAATCGCCTCCGGCAGAGCATCATGGGATTGGCCTGAACACATCGGGGCTTGTTGTAGGATGTAGTAACTTTTGTGCCACATTTTTCTGACTGTGTGACATTCACTGTCTGGATGTGAAGCTGAAAGCTGATGCACGTGAGATCCAGAGAAATCACAGACCTGAATGTTTGTTTATTTGTTTTATAAAACTTTGTAATTATAATTATTCGTATTGTTTTTTTTAGATTGTATATTATTTAATATAAATAACAGTACTTTAGATTTTGTAATATAAAATTATATATGATATTATATTTAATTTAATATATATTTAATATTATATATATTGCATCTATATATTATATTTCATATTAAAGCAACAATAATAACCAATGTTATTGATATTATTATTATTATTAATAACAATATTATTATTTTTTTTTTTTTGGAAATTTATTTTATATTTTACAGATTATATTTTGATAATATTCTATATATTTTACATAAATCTAATATAAATTGCTGTATTTTGTGTATTATGTTATTTTATTATAAAGCGCAAAAACACACACACACACATATATATATATACAGGTGCTGGTCCTTAGAATATCATCAAAATTTGATTTCACCAATTCCATTCAAAAAGTGAAACTTGTATATTATTTTCATTCATTACAGACTGATATATTTCAAATGTTTATTTCTTTAAATGCAACTTTTTGATGATATTCTAATTATATGACCAGCACCTGTGTATATATATATATATATATATATATGCGCACACACAATATATTAAGTACAGTATAATACAGTAAACACACATGTAATATGTAAACAAAAAAACTTTTATTTTGGATGTGATTAAGATAAGGAGAAACGTGACAAAATAACGCGGCAGCTTTTGCACTTTGCAAAATATATATATATATATATATATATATTTTTTTTTTTCTTTCCTCGTTATAGATGTTGTTTCCTCTGCACTGATTCACTCTCAGTGTTTATTATCTCGTGCTGGAGTATGAATTGAATGTTAATGTGATTTGAGTCCAGTGTTGTGCCTGAACGCGTTCATTGAACGATAGTTCATGAACTCGTTCATATTTTGGGCGAACGTGAACTGAACGTGCTGTATTAATGCCTGATGAACGTTACTGTGAACTCGTTCATTCTGGTGTCTGTGAACGGCACGCTCTCTCAGGTTAACTTCGTTCAATAGGGTGCCAGATTTCTATAGAGCCTTCCAGGCAAAAACCCGGCTAAAACACACCGTAAACGGGTCTTAATATGTAGCGGAAAAACACCCAATCTGGCAACACCCAGCCACCAGTGTCGCACCGCCTCATGCGTGACGCGTCATCAAAAAAGAAAAAAAAAAAATGCATGGAGGCGACAGCAGCATGTAGCAAGAAGGCGTATGATCATTTAAAAGAATTTTATGATGTTTATGACAAGGTCGGTGAGAATGGGAGACAAAGCATTAAAGCAACAATGGGGAAATGCTGTCCCCTCAATGCTAATGTAAACCCTGGTTGGATAAGGATTCAAAATTAGATATAAAGAGGAAATCTGACGCATAGCTTCATTGTTAAAACTGATAAAATAATTGCTGTCTGTGATTCTATATGGGCTGTGGCAATAATTTTGAAAAATAATAGCTTGCAGCAACGTATGGAAAAAAAGAACTATGAACTAGTTCATTTTTGGAACTTAGTGAACTTAGTTCAAAATTTTGTAGTTCGAACTATGAACTGAACTAGTTCATTTTAAAATTAGTGAATTGAACTTTGAACTAGTTCATGTAGAAAGTGAACTTTCCCAACACTGTTTGAGTCGAGGTCAGTGAGAGAGCGCTCAGATTGAGTTAATGCACGCTTCTGAAGTCACATGACCCGCGGCGTCCAATCACAGGCCTGTACTCAGGTCAGCCTCAGTTTGTGTTGATGCACCTGGTGTGTAATCAAGATCACGGGCTTTAATTAGTGATATGTTTTAATGAGCTGCAGCAGAACACATGATGAGATGAATCTGATCAGTCACTGTCAGTGAACACATGATCAATCAATCCGTCTCTGACTCTGTGTTTGATTGATTACTGGACTGATGCGATTGGAAACACGAGGGTTGATGTGTAGAGATGTGTACCTGCTTTAATGCATGCACAAAACAGTACCTGAATTACCGCGGTACTTCCATGTTTTGTGGACAGTTTGAGGTTGTAAATATCTCATTAAGGTAATCAATCAGTACCATGGTATAGAATATATATATATATATTATTTTTTTATTATATTATATATAATTATATTTATATTTTATATTCATTTTTGTTTTTTTTATAATGTATATATATTTATTTACTTTCATTTCTATATTATACATAATGTTATCAATATATGTGTATCTATTTGAAATATAAAGGATAAAAAAAATCTAATATTAGATACATATAAATTTTAAAATTGACATTTGAAATCCAAAGAATAAAATTCTTTTTATATATATATAAAAAAATTATATATATATATATTTTTTTCTATTTAAGCAGTAATCATTAATTAATTAATTTAAAATATATATATATATATATGTGTATATATATATATATATATATATATATATATATATATATATATATATATAATTACATTTGAAATTAAAATGTAAACAATCTGTAATTTCTGATCTGTCAGTAATGTCATTCTGTGCTTTAGTATTATCTATTATCTATCTAATGACTTTAAACTGTATAATTGATCATTGACTCATTAATTTTTAGTATTTCATGCATGTGTGTTTATTTATCTTTGTAATTAGTCATATAAAGATCACGTGCATTCAGAGGGTCAGCTGATTGTATATCGTCTGAATCCTGCTGGTTTCTCAAATCCATCTGAATATGAATGTTTTCTGAACTCTACAGTAAGATGCTTTTCTGTCGAGTTTCTGCTTGACCGGCTTTCAATCTCTGCATCAGTGTTTGAGTTTTTCCTTATTCTTGAGAAAAATCAGAAGTGAATGAATGTTGTGGCTCCTGAGGGCCGCTCTCACTGTCTCTGGCTCCTTTGAGCTGTTTTTCCAGAGCTATTCATTACAAATCAGCTTAATGAGAGCAAAGCGCATTAGTGCTCCGCTGCAAATGACTGAAAGATGGAGCGATTTGTTAGCTCTTTAGAGAGCAGCTTAAGCCAAAGCTGTTTGTTCTGATCCTCGGCTCTCTGACATTTCCCTCCGAAGGGGTTTTCCTGCCGGGTTTTATTGGCTTGACCTGATTAGCTAATCTGTGCTTTGAATTTCAATGGCTTCTCGGGCCGGGAACCGGATTACCTCATTCAGCGGTCCTCAAACACAGATGGCCGAATGTTTAACCGATTGTTAAAAGAGTCGACAAAAGGGACTTTAGCTCCGTGCATGCAGAGGAAGAAAGAGAGATGCTGCAGATGTTGTGATGCTGATATTAAATCGATTTCATCTCTTCTTCTTCTTCAGAGTCTGTGCTCAAACGCTAGCATGCAGACGGTCAGATCCACTGACACCAATGAAATCGACAAACTCATCTTCAGAGAGTCAGACAATGACCACAAGGTGAAGCCTTTCACTGCTTCATTTAGTCCTCAGACATATGTGTTCAACCAGTACATCTGTACATCTATCACACACACACAGATATATAATATATACACCTACCAGTCAACAGTTTTTGAACGTTTCTATTTTTAATGTTTTTAATATTTTTTAAATATTTTTGTGGAAACTGTGAAACATTTTATTTTTCAGGATTCACAGATGAATAGAAAGTTCAAAAGAACAGCATTTATTTGAAATAGAAATCATTTGTAACATTATAAATATCTTCACTGACACTTTTGATTAATTTAACACATCCTTGATGAATAAAAGAAGTAATTTCTTTAAAAAAGTAATTTTACTAACCCACAATTTTGAACCAGAGACATTGTCATACACTTTGTTTATAATATCATGTCTCGTTGGTTTGTGCTGTTAAAGGTTGTTCACTGATGTGTGTTCTCTGTCCTCTCATAGGTTGTCCTCCAGCTGGAGAAGAAGTTATTTAACTACATTAACCAGGACGTTTTCCGGGAAAACAATGGAACGCAGGTAAGAGACTCGTTCCTGTTTAAATGCCTCATAACCGTGTGAATGTTTGACTTCTGTCTTCCTGAAAGAGACGCTTTGATGGAGAGCAGCTGCGGAGTGTAATGAACTTTATTAATTAAGATGATTAGCGGCACACTGGATGTGATTGTGGATACAGATGTTAGGGCAGAGTATGATGGAGAGGTCAGATCTGATCCTCATATCAGCACTTATAAAGAGACGCATTCACAAAATACTAATAATTGATCACATTCAGTTAAGTACAGTTATTTGAAAATAAATAAATAAAATAAATATTACCGTATTTTCCGGACTATAAGTCGCACTTTTTTCATAGTTTGGCTGGTCCTGCGATTTATAGTCAGGTGCGACTTATCAAAATTAATTTGACATGAACCGAGAGAAATGAACCAAGAGAAAACATTACCGTCTCCAGCCGCCAGAGGGCGCTCTATTCTGCTCTGTTCTCCTGTAGTCTACACTGAAGACATATAGCGCCCTCTCGCGGCTGGAGACGGTAATGTTTTCTCTTGGTTCTAAATAAATGCGATTTATAGTCCAGTGCGACTTATATATGTTTTTTTACTCATCATGACGTATTTTTGGACTGATGCGACTTATACTCAGGTGCGACTTATAGTCCGAAAAATACGGTAAGTAAAAATGGAAACAAAAACATAAATTAAATCAAAATATATAAAAATAAATTTGATAAAAATGTAAAAAAATAAAATTAATAAGTTATGTGAAAAATGTTTATTTCCTGTCAAACTCTAATGCTACTAATATTTGTCGCTAGTTATCAGTCTTTAGCCAAATTAAACTGATGCCAGCATGAATAGCTGACAAGCTCTCGTGCTGAAAAACTAATTTAATTATAAAACACACACCTTTAAGCTGCTTTAAATGTTTTCATGTGATCAGAGTGTGTTTGCGTCGTTCACACAGATTGTGTTTTGGATTTTCTGTTTAATGCACACTAAGTTTCTTCTGAAGCAAAAACAGTGATAAAATAATCATAGAGTTTACTAAAAGTTTTTAAGGTAAGAAGTTGCAATCAATTTATTTTAGCTACATTTAAATACATTTATTTGATTAACTTTAAAAAGAATTTAGGGATGCACTTTGAAAATTTCCTCCGATACCGATAAACGATCATTACATTTTTTTATATATAGCATCATCATTAAAAGCCACATCCCAAACACTTCAACATAAGCAGCTTAGTTTGAACAATTTACATTTTAAAAATAATTTTACTCTCCCATTACCAAATTTTGTCAAATTACTAAAAGACTTATGAGTAAATAAAATAATGCATACATTGGATTGGTCCATTGTAGATGCACTCAACGCACACACAAAACACTGGCGCACAAAGATTCAACAACAGTGTGCATCTGAAGTGTCTCTGAAGGAACTAATGCATTAAGATATTGGACAGATTTTCTTATTAGGACGATACCGATAACAGAAAAACCTTGCATTTATCGGCTGATACCGATAAATGTTGGCCGATATGTCATGCATCACTAAAATAAATAGTTTGCAACCACTTACCTTATTAATTTTTTTAGCATTTTTTTCAGTGTACTCACAGTACTAATGCAAAACTTCATAACTTGGTTTCTTGAGTAATGCAGACGTGCACTTGTCAGACGCATCCTTGTGCATGATGTGCATTAAAACGTTGCAGTTAGGTTGAAATAACTACTTTTTTTCTTTTTTTAAATGCTTCTCAAGACCTTGCATTTTTCTACTTCCACAGAAATACGTCTAGCTTTTATTGCATTTAAAAATAAAATGAATATATGAACGGGCTCCGTTTTATTTGTGTATTACTGAGATATATTATTATAGTTTTTCAGTGTTATGTTTTTATAATTTTTTTGTATTTTCCATTTTCATTTTAAATGTAATAAAACTTGAATAATTTTGTGTTTTTATAGTTTTTATAATTTTTTTTATCTATTTTAGTTTTAGTTATCAGATTAAACTAAATAAACCAGAAGTAGCTGAAATATATTTTTACATTTTGTTTATTTTGAGAATTAGTTTTATTGTCGTTTTAAATTTTAATTTTAATTAATTTAGTTCAGTTGTGTTTTTATTGTTTATATATTTTTAGAAAAAAAATTATTTAAGTTTTAGTTAAGTTAAACAGTATAAAAAGAGAAGTTTGTATATATTTAATATATTAACTATTTTCATACACATTTTAATTTTGTTTTTATTCATTTTTATTCATTTTTATTATTTTTATTTTTTATTAGTTGTGTGTGTGTGTGTGTGGTGTGTGTGTGTGTGTGTGTGTGTGTGTGTAGTGTGTGTGTTGTGTGTGTGTGTGTGTGTGTGTGTGTGTGTGTGTGTGTGTGTGTGGTGTGTGTAGTGTGTGTGTTGTGTGTGTGTGTGTGTGTGTGTGTGTGTGTGTGTGTAGTGTGTGTGTTGTGTGTGTGTGTGTGTGTGTGTGTGTGTGTGTGTGTGTGTGTGTGTGTGTGTGTCTGTGTGCGGTGTGTGTGTGTGTGTGTGTGTTTGTGTGTGTGATGGATGTCATGATGGCACATGAGAGATAATCTGATGGTCATGCTCTACTTAAACACACGTCTCATGATCTCTGGAAAACAAACTGCCTCCAGAGCGACGAATGTTCCTCCCGCTCCTCGACTCCAGCATCCTTCATCAGCGACTAGAGTTGTACCAGCTTGACAGAAATTTAATTCGAGGCAGCTCTCGAAAATAATTATTGTATTTTAAAAGGAGTAATCATTGGTCAGGACATGATTGAATACGTCCATGCCTATTGACTTTTGCCATGATTAATAGGTTTGTTTAGTCGATATAGCCATCGAAATTGTATAATTAATTATCCAGGCGGCTGTCAGGCGGCGAGGATGGAGCGCTCTGATGAGGATTTGGGAAGATTAAATTTTCCGCAGGACCTGTGTGTGTGTGTGCGTGTGTGAGAGAGAGAGAGAGACGCCTCCATCCCACTAACTCTCATTGATTTTGCTTCAGTGTCTCTTTATTGAAACTTTATCAGGTGAATCCGAGAGGAATCTGGAGCGGGTGATGAACTTCTCCATCTGCGCTCGTCATGCGGGCCGCGTACACGCTCTACATCGCTCAAACCGCAGTTTTTAAGAGTCCCAATAAATAAATAAATAACGCGAGGCTCTCATCCGACACACACCATATTTCAGCTGTCGTTCCCTCCTGATCAAAGCAGACTCGAGGAAACGCTGCGCGCATGAGAATCTGCTCACATCACGCTTTTATCAGTCTGATATTGGTAACAGATCTGCGTTTTCTGTACATTATTATAGTTCGAGGTCAGATTTCACTTGTAAAGTGGGGTTTATTGATATAATGTTTCACATAATACAGATTCATTCACAGCAGAGACAAAATAAACAGCATCAAAGACGCAAAGATTCAGTCATTTCAGTTGTGATCGAACTATAAAGCAGCTCTACTGAAGATTATATAGACTCAAATATATTTGTTGACTTTGTAAAATGCAAGAGAAAGAACACTTCAGAAAGCTAGAAATGCTCAATCTGTTCCTCTGTTCTTCAGTTACAAGTTTCAGACATGTGAGCACCAGAACTGCAATGAATGAGCTGCTCGTGTCGAGGCTCTAATATTTGATTGGCTGTAGTTTTTGAGCATTGATGATATGTTAGTGAGAGATGAATAGAGCACTCAAAATAATGCATTTGTCATAAACAGTGTGAAAAAATATAGCTGCTGCGCTGAAAATAAAGTGAGTGGAGTAAAACTCCTCTGAAAGCACCTCTCACCCCGCTCTTATCGATGGCC